>NW_026999347.1:54035-147034 GCF_037126465.1 Ornithodoros turicata | reverse complement strand
GATTGCAGAGTTGCAGAGTTGCAGAGTTGCAGAGTTGCAGAGTTGCAGAGTTGCAGAGTTGCAGAGTTGCAGAGTTGCAGAGTTGCAGAGTTGCAGAGTTGCAGAGTTGCAGAGTTGCAGAGTTGCAGAGTTGCAGAGTTGCAGAGTTGCAGAGTTGCAGAGTTGCAGAGTTGCAGAGTTGCAGAGTTGCAGAGTTGCAGAGTTGCAGAGTTGCAGAGTTGCAGAGTTGCAGAGTTGCAGAGTTGCAGAGTTGCAGAGTTGCAGAGTTGCAGAGTTGCAGAGTTGCAGAGTTGCAGAGTTGCAGAGTTGCAGAGTTGCAGAGTTGCAGAGTTGCAGAGTTGCAGAGTTGCAGAGTTGCAGAGTTGCAGAGTTGCAGAGTTGCAGAGTTGCAGAGTTGCAGAGTTGCAGAGTTGCAGAGTTGCAGAGTTGCAGAGTTGCAGAGTTGCAGAGTTGCAGAGTTGCAGAGTTGCAGAGTTGCAGAGTTGCAGAGTTGCAGAGTTGCAGAGTTGCAGAGTTGCAGAGTTGCAGAGTTGCAGAGTTGCAGAGTTGCAGAGTTGCAGAGTTGCAGAGTTGCAGAGTTGCAGAGTTGCAGAGTTGCAGAGTTGCAGAGTTGCAGAGTTGCAGAGTTGCAGAGTTGCAGAGTTGCAGAGTTGCAGAGTTGCAGAGTTGCAGAGTTGCAGAGTTGCAGAGTTGCAGAGTTGCAGAGTTGCAGAGTTGCAGAGTTGCAGAGTTGCAGAGTTGCAGAGTTGCAGAGTTGCAGAGTTGCAGAGTTGCAGAGTTGCAGAGTTGCAGAGTTGCAGAGTTGCAGAGTTGCAGAGTTGCAGAGTTGCAGAGTTGCAGAGTTGCAGAGTTGCAGAGTTGCAGAGTTGCAGAGTTGCAGAGTTGCAGAGTTGCAGAGTTGCAGAGTTGCAGAGTTGCAGAGTTGCAGAGTTGCAGAGTTGCAGAGTTGCAGAGTTGCAGAGTTGCAGAGTTGCAGAGTTGCAGAGTTGCAGAGTTGCAGAGTTGCAGAGTTGCAGAGTTGCAGAGTTGCAGAGTTGCAGAGTTGCAGAGTTGCAGAGTTGCAGAGTTGCAGAGTTGCAGAGTTGCAGAGTTGCAGAGTTGCAGAGTTGCAGAGTTGCAGAGTTGCAGAGTTGCAGAGTTGCAGAGTTGCAGAGTTGCAGAGTTGCAGAGTTGCAGAGTTGCAGAGTTGCAGAGTTGCAGAGTTGCAGAGTTGCAGAGTTGCAGAGTTGCAGAGTTGCAGAGTTGCAGAGTTGCAGAGTTGCAGAGTTGCAGAGTTGCAGAGTTGCAGAGTTGCAGAGTTGCAGAGTTGCAGAGTTGCAGAGTTGCAGAGTTGCAGAGTTGCAGAGTTGCAGAGTTGCAGAGTTGCAGAGTTGCAGAGTTGCAGAGTTGCAGAGTTGCAGAGTTGCAGAGTTGCAGAGTTGCAGAGTTGCAGAGTTGCAGAGTTGCAGAGTTGCAGAGTTGCAGAGTTGCAGAGTTGCAGAGTTGCAGAGTTGCAGAGTTGCAGAGTTGCAGAGTTGCAGAGTTGCAGAGTTGCAGAGTTGCAGAGTTGCAGAGTTGCAGAGTTGCAGAGTTGCAGAGTTGCAGAGTTGCAGAGTTGCAGAGTTGCAGAGTTGCAGAGTTGCAGAGTTGCAGAGTTGCAGAGTTGCAGAGTTGCAGAGTTGCAGAGTTGCAGAGTTGCAGAGTTGCAGAGTTGCAGAGTTGCAGAGTTGCAGAGTTGCAGAGTTGCAGAGTTGCAGAGTTGCAGAGTTGCAGAGTTGCAGAGTTGCAGAGTTGCAGAGTTGCAGAGTTGCAGAGTTGCAGAGTTGCAGAGTTGCAGAGTTGCAGAGTTGCAGAGTTGCAGAGTTGCAGAGTTGCAGAGTTGCAGAGTTGCAGAGTTGCAGAGTTGCAGAGTTGCAGAGTTGCAGAGTTGCAGAGTTGCAGAGTTGCAGAGTTGCAGAGTTGCAGAGTTGCAGAGTTGCAGAGTTGCAGAGTTGCAGAGTTGCAGAGTTGCAGAGTTGCAGAGTTGCAGAGTTGCAGAGTTGCAGAGTTGCAGAGTTGCAGAGTTGCAGAGTTGCAGAGTTGCAGAGTTGCAGAGTTGCAGAGTTGCAGAGTTGCAGAGTTGCAGAGTTGCAGAGTTGCAGAGTTGCAGAGTTGCAGAGTTGCAGAGTTGCAGAGTTGCAGAGTTGCAGAGTTGCAGAGTTGCAGAGTTGCAGAGTTGCAGAGTTGCAGAGTTGCAGAGTTGCAGAGTTGCAGAGTTGCAGAGTTGCAGAGTTGCAGAGTTGCAGAGTTGCAGAGTTGCAGAGTTGCAGAGTTGCAGAGTTGCAGAGTTGCAGAGTTGCAGAGTTGCAGAGTTGCAGAGTTGCAGAGTTGCAGAGTTGCAGAGTTGCAGAGTTGCAGAGTTGCAGAGTTGCAGAGTTGCAGAGTTGCAGAGTTGCAGAGTTGCAGAGTTGCAGAGTTGCAGAGTTGCAGAGTTGCAGAGTTGCAGAGTTGCAGAGTTGCAGAGTTGCAGAGTTGCAGAGTTGCAGAGTTGCAGAGTTGCAGAGTTGCAGAGTTGCAGAGTTGCAGAGTTGCAGAGTTGCAGAGTTGCAGAGTTGCAGAGTTGCAGAGTTGCAGAGTTGCAGAGTTGCAGAGTTGCAGAGTTGCAGAGTTGCAGAGTTGCAGAGTTGCAGAGTTGCAGAGTTGCAGAGTTGCAGAGTTGCAGAGTTGCAGAGTTGCAGAGTTGCAGAGTTGCAGAGTTGCAGAGTTGCAGAGTTGCAGAGTTGCAGAGTTGCAGAGTTGCAGAGTTGCAGAGTTGCAGAGTTGCAGAGTTGCAGAGTTGCAGAGTTGCAGAGTTGCAGAGTTGCAGAGTTGCAGAGTTGCAGAGTTGCAGAGTTGCAGAGTTGCAGAGTTGCAGAGTTGCAGAGTTGCAGAGTTGCAGAGTTGCAGAGTTGCAGAGTTGCAGAGTTGCAGAGTTGCAGAGTTGCAGAGTTGCAGAGTTGCAGAGTTGCAGAGTTGCAGAGTTGCAGAGTTGCAGAGTTGCAGAGTTGCAGAGTTGCAGAGTTGCAGAGTTGCAGAGTTGCAGAGTTGCAGAGTTGCAGAGTTGCAGAGTTGCAGAGTTGCAGAGTTGCAGAGTTGCAGAGTTGCAGAGTTGCAGAGTTGCAGAGTTGCAGAGTTGCAGAGTTGCAGAGTTGCAGAGTTGCAGAGTTGCAGAGTTGCAGAGTTGCAGAGTTGCAGAGTTGCAGAGTTGCAGAGTTGCAGAGTTGCAGAGTTGCAGAGTTGCAGAGTTGCAGAGTTGCAGAGTTGCAGAGTTGCAGAGTTGCAGAGTTGCAGAGTTGCAGAGTTGCAGAGTTGCAGAGTTGCAGAGTTGCAGAGTTGCAGAGTTGCAGAGTTGCAGAGTTGCAGAGTTGCAGAGTTGCAGAGTTGCAGAGTTGCAGAGTTGCAGAGTTGCAGAGTTGCAGAGTTGCAGAGTTGCAGAGTTGCAGAGTTGCAGAGTTGCAGAGTTGCAGAGTTGCAGAGTTGCAGAGTTGCAGAGTTGCAGAGTTGCAGAGTTGCAGAGTTGCAGAGTTGCAGAGTTGCAGAGTTGCAGAGTTGCAGAGTTGCAGAGTTGCAGAGTTGCAGAGTTGCAGAGTTGCAGAGTTGCAGAGTTGCAGAGTTGCAGAGTTGCAGAGTTGCAGAGTTGCAGAGTTGCAGAGTTGCAGAGTTGCAGAGTTGCAGAGTTGCAGAGTTGCAGAGTTGCAGAGTTGCAGAGTTGCAGAGTTGCAGAGTTGCAGAGTTGCAGAGTTGCAGAGTTGCAGAGTTGCAGAGTTGCAGAGTTGCAGAGTTGCAGAGTTGCAGAGTTGCAGAGTTGCAGAGTTGCAGAGTTGCAGAGTTGCAGAGTTGCAGAGTTGCAGAGTTGCAGAGTTGCAGAGTTGCAGAGTTGCAGAGTTGCAGAGTTGCAGAGTTGCAGAGTTGCAGAGTTGCAGAGTTGCAGAGTTGCAGAGTTGCAGAGTTGCAGAGTTGCAGAGTTGCAGAGTTGCAGAGTTGCAGAGTTGCAGAGTTGCAGAGTTGCAGAGTTGCAGAGTTGCAGAGTTGCAGAGTTGCAGAGTTGCAGAGTTGCAGAGTTGCAGAGTTGCAGAGTTGCAGAGTTGCAGAGTTGCAGAGTTGCAGAGTTGCAGAGTTGCAGAGTTGCAGAGTTGCAGAGTTGCAGAGTTGCAGAGTTGCAGAGTTGCAGAGTTGCAGAGTTGCAGAGTTGCAGAGTTGCAGAGTTGCAGAGTTGCAGAGTTGCAGAGTTGCAGAGTTGCAGAGTTGCAGAGTTGCAGAGTTGCAGAGTTGCAGAGTTGCAGAGTTGCAGAGTTGCAGAGTTGCAGAGTTGCAGAGTTGCAGAGTTGCAGAGTTGCAGAGTTGCAGAGTTGCAGAGTTGCAGAGTTGCAGAGTTGCAGAGTTGCAGAGTTGCAGAGTTGCAGAGTTGCAGAGTTGCAGAGTTGCAGAGTTGCAGAGTTGCAGAGTTGCAGAGTTGCAGAGTTGCAGAGTTGCAGAGTTGCAGAGTTGCAGAGTTGCAGAGTTGCAGAGTTGCAGAGTTGCAGAGTTGCAGAGTTGCAGAGTTGCAGAGTTGCAGAGTTGCAGAGTTGCAGAGTTGCAGAGTTGCAGAGTTGCAGAGTTGCAGAGTTGCAGAGTTGCAGAGTTGCAGAGTTGCAGAGTTGCAGAGTTGCAGAGTTGCAGAGTTGCAGAGTTGCAGAGTTGCAGAGTTGCAGAGTTGCAGAGTTGCAGAGTTGCAGAGTTGCAGAGTTGCAGAGTTGCAGAGTTGCAGAGTTGCAGAGTTGCAGAGTTGCAGAGTTGCAGAGTTGCAGAGTTGCAGAGTTGCAGAGTTGCAGAGTTGCAGAGTTGCAGAGTTGCAGAGTTGCAGAGTTGCAGAGTTGCAGAGTTGCAGAGTTGCAGAGTTGCAGAGTTGCAGAGTTGCAGAGTTGCAGAGTTGCAGAGTTGCAGAGTTGCAGAGTTGCAGAGTTGCAGAGTTGCAGAGTTGCAGAGTTGCAGAGTTGCAGAGTTGCAGAGTTGCAGAGTTGCAGAGTTGCAGAGTTGCAGAGTTGCAGAGTTGCAGAGTTGCAGAGTTGCAGAGTTGCAGAGTTGCAGAGTTGCAGAGTTGCAGAGTTGCAGAGTTGCAGAGTTGCAGAGTTGCAGAGTTGCAGAGTTGCAGAGTTGCAGAGTTGCAGAGTTGCAGAGTTGCAGAGTTGCAGAGTTGCAGAGTTGCAGAGTTGCAGAGTTGCAGAGTTGCAGAGTTGCAGAGTTGCAGAGTTGCAGAGTTGCAGAGTTGCAGAGTTGCAGAGTTGCAGAGTTGCAGAGTTGCAGAGTTGCAGAGTTGCAGAGTTGCAGAGTTGCAGAGTTGCAGAGTTGCAGAGTTGCAGAGTTGCAGAGTTGCAGAGTTGCAGAGTTGCAGAGTTGCAGAGTTGCAGAGTTGCAGAGTTGCAGAGTTGCAGAGTTGCAGAGTTGCAGAGTTGCAGAGTTGCAGAGTTGCAGAGTTGCAGAGTTGCAGAGTTGCAGAGTTGCAGAGTTGCAGAGTTGCAGAGTTGCAGAGTTGCAGAGTTGCAGAGTTGCAGAGTTGCAGAGTTGCAGAGTTGCAGAGTTGCAGAGTTGCAGAGTTGCAGAGTTGCAGAGTTGCAGAGTTGCAGAGTTGCAGAGTTGCAGAGTTGCAGAGTTGCAGAGTTGCAGAGTTGCAGAGTTGCAGAGTTGCAGAGTTGCAGAGTTGCAGAGTTGCAGAGTTGCAGAGTTGCAGAGTTGCAGAGTTGCAGAGTTGCAGAGTTGCAGAGTTGCAGAGTTGCAGAGTTGCAGAGTTGCAGAGTTGCAGAGTTGCAGAGTTGCAGAGTTGCAGAGTTGCAGAGTTGCAGAGTTGCAGAGTTGCAGAGTTGCAGAGTTGCAGAGTTGCAGAGTTGCAGAGTTGCAGAGTTGCAGAGTTGCAGAGTTGCAGAGTTGCAGAGTTGCAGAGTTGCAGAGTTGCAGAGTTGCAGAGTTGCAGAGTTGCAGAGTTGCAGAGTTGCAGAGTTGCAGAGTTGCAGAGTTGCAGAGTTGCAGAGTTGCAGAGTTGCAGAGTTGCAGAGTTGCAGAGTTGCAGAGTTGCAGAGTTGCAGAGTTGCAGAGTTGCAGAGTTGCAGAGTTGCAGAGTTGCAGAGTTGCAGAGTTGCAGAGTTGCAGAGTTGCAGAGTTGCAGAGTTGCAGAGTTGCAGAGTTGCAGAGTTGCAGAGTTGCAGAGTTGCAGAGTTGCAGAGTTGCAGAGTTGCAGAGTTGCAGAGTTGCAGAGTTGCAGAGTTGCAGAGTTGCAGAGTTGCAGAGTTGCAGAGTTGCAGAGTTGCAGAGTTGCAGAGTTGCAGAGTTGCAGAGTTGCAGAGTTGCAGAGTTGCAGAGTTGCAGAGTTGCAGAGTTGCAGAGTTGCAGAGTTGCAGAGTTGCAGAGTTGCAGAGTTGCAGAGTTGCAGAGTTGCAGAGTTGCAGAGTTGCAGAGTTGCAGAGTTGCAGAGTTGCAGAGTTGCAGAGTTGCAGAGTTGCAGAGTTGCAGAGTTGCAGAGTTGCAGAGTTGCAGAGTTGCAGAGTTGCAGAGTTGCAGAGTTGCAGAGTTGCAGAGTTGCAGAGTTGCAGAGTTGCAGAGTTGCAGAGTTGCAGAGTTGCAGAGTTGCAGAGTTGCAGAGTTGCAGAGTTGCAGAGTTGCAGAGTTGCAGAGTTGCAGAGTTGCAGAGTTGCAGAGTTGCAGAGTTGCAGAGTTGCAGAGTTGCAGAGTTGCAGAGTTGCAGAGTTGCAGAGTTGCAGAGTTGCAGAGTTGCAGAGTTGCAGAGTTGCAGAGTTGCAGAGTTGCAGAGTTGCAGAGTTGCAGAGTTGCAGAGTTGCAGAGTTGCAGAGTTGCAGAGTTGCAGAGTTGCAGAGTTGCAGAGTTGCAGAGTTGCAGAGTTGCAGAGTTGCAGAGTTGCAGAGTTGCAGAGTTGCAGAGTTGCAGAGTTGCAGAGTTGCAGAGTTGCAGAGTTGCAGAGTTGCAGAGTTGCAGAGTTGCAGAGTTGCAGAGTTGCAGAGTTGCAGAGTTGCAGAGTTGCAGAGTTGCAGAGTTGCAGAGTTGCAGAGTTGCAGAGTTGCAGAGTTGCAGAGTTGCAGAGTTGCAGAGTTGCAGAGTTGCAGAGTTGCAGAGTTGCAGAGTTGCAGAGTTGCAGAGTTGCAGAGTTGCAGAGTTGCAGAGTTGCAGAGTTGCAGAGTTGCAGAGTTGCAGAGTTGCAGAGTTGCAGAGTTGCAGAGTTGCAGAGTTGCAGAGTTGCAGAGTTGCAGAGTTGCAGAGTTGCAGAGTTGCAGAGTTGCAGAGTTGCAGAGTTGCAGAGTTGCAGAGTTGCAGAGTTGCAGAGTTGCAGAGTTGCAGAGTTGCAGAGTTGCAGAGTTGCAGAGTTGCAGAGTTGCAGAGTTGCAGAGTTGCAGAGTTGCAGAGTTGCAGAGTTGCAGAGTTGCAGAGTTGCAGAGTTGCAGAGTTGCAGAGTTGCAGAGTTGCAGAGTTGCAGAGTTGCAGAGTTGCAGAGTTGCAGAGTTGCAGAGTTGCAGAGTTGCAGAGTTGCAGAGTTGCAGAGTTGCAGAGTTGCAGAGTTGCAGAGTTGCAGAGTTGCAGAGTTGCAGAGTTGCAGAGTTGCAGAGTTGCAGAGTTGCAGAGTTGCAGAGTTGCAGAGTTGCAGAGTTGCAGAGTTGCAGAGTTGCAGAGTTGCAGAGTTGCAGAGTTGCAGAGTTGCAGAGTTGCAGAGTTGCAGAGTTGCAGAGTTGCAGAGTTGCAGAGTTGCAGAGTTGCAGAGTTGCAGAGTTGCAGAGTTGCAGAGTTGCAGAGTTGCAGAGTTGCAGAGTTGCAGAGTTGCAGAGTTGCAGAGTTGCAGAGTTGCAGAGTTGCAGAGTTGCAGAGTTGCAGAGTTGCAGAGTTGCAGAGTTGCAGAGTTGCAGAGTTGCAGAGTTGCAGAGTTGCAGAGTTGCAGAGTTGCAGAGTTGCAGAGTTGCAGAGTTGCAGAGTTGCAGAGTTGCAGAGTTGCAGAGTTGCAGAGTTGCAGAGTTGCAGAGTTGCAGAGTTGCAGAGTTGCAGAGTTGCAGAGTTGCAGAGTTGCAGAGTTGCAGAGTTGCAGAGTTGCAGAGTTGCAGAGTTGCAGAGTTGCAGAGTTGCAGAGTTGCAGAGTTGCAGAGTTGCAGAGTTGCAGAGTTGCAGAGTTGCAGAGTTGCAGAGTTGCAGAGTTGCAGAGTTGCAGAGTTGCAGAGTTGCAGAGTTGCAGAGTTGCAGAGTTGCAGAGTTGCAGAGTTGCAGAGTTGCAGAGTTGCAGAGTTGCAGAGTTGCAGAGTTGCAGAGTTGCAGAGTTGCAGAGTTGCAGAGTTGCAGAGTTGCAGAGTTGCAGAGTTGCAGAGTTGCAGAGTTGCAGAGTTGCAGAGTTGCAGAGTTGCAGAGTTGCAGAGTTGCAGAGTTGCAGAGTTGCAGAGTTGCAGAGTTGCAGAGTTGCAGAGTTGCAGAGTTGCAGAGTTGCAGAGTTGCAGAGTTGCAGAGTTGCAGAGTTGCAGAGTTGCAGAGTTGCAGAGTTGCAGAGTTGCAGAGTTGCAGAGTTGCAGAGTTGCAGAGTTGCAGAGTTGCAGAGTTGCAGAGTTGCAGAGTTGCAGAGTTGCAGAGTTGCAGAGTTGCAGAGTTGCAGAGTTGCAGAGTTGCAGAGTTGCAGAGTTGCAGAGTTGCAGAGTTGCAGAGTTGCAGAGTTGCAGAGTTGCAGAGTTGCAGAGTTGCAGAGTTGCAGAGTTGCAGAGTTGCAGAGTTGCAGAGTTGCAGAGTTGCAGAGTTGCAGAGTTGCAGAGTTGCAGAGTTGCAGAGTTGCAGAGTTGCAGAGTTGCAGAGTTGCAGAGTTGCAGAGTTGCAGAGTTGCAGAGTTGCAGAGTTGCAGAGTTGCAGAGTTGCAGAGTTGCAGAGTTGCAGAGTTGCAGAGTTGCAGAGTTGCAGAGTTGCAGAGTTGCAGAGTTGCAGAGTTGCAGAGTTGCAGAGTTGCAGAGTTGCAGAGTTGCAGAGTTGCAGAGTTGCAGAGTTGCAGAGTTGCAGAGTTGCAGAGTTGCAGAGTTGCAGAGTTGCAGAGTTGCAGAGTTGCAGAGTTGCAGAGTTGCAGAGTTGCAGAGTTGCAGAGTTGCAGAGTTGCAGAGTTGCAGAGTTGCAGAGTTGCAGAGTTGCAGAGTTGCAGAGTTGCAGAGTTGCAGAGTTGCAGAGTTGCAGAGTTGCAGAGTTGCAGAGTTGCAGAGTTGCAGAGTTGCAGAGTTGCAGAGTTGCAGAGTTGCAGAGTTGCAGAGTTGCAGAGTTGCAGAGTTGCAGAGTTGCCCACCCCCATCTCTCCCCCCCCCCCCAAAAAAAAAGAAATAGAAAAGAGAAAACAAAAATGGTCAGCGCTCGCAACATTTGCGGGGATAGGAACCGTTACTTTATTTTGTCCCGGTTTAACCGCTTCGTGAGCAGTAATCTGGCTACGTGAAAGCAAGCTTACGCTCACCTTACACGGTTGCTTATTTACCTGCTATTTTACTGTATTGTACCCTCGTGGTCGTTGCAGAGTTGCACCCCCATCTCTCCCCCCCCCCCCAAAAAAAAAGAAATAGAAAAGAGAAAACAAAAATGGTCAGCGCTCGCAACATTTGCGGGGATAGGAACCGTTACTTTATTTTGTCCCGGTTTAACCGCTTCGTGAGCAGTAACCTGGCTACGTGAAAGCAAGCTTACGCTCACCTTACACGGTTGCTTATTTACCTGCTATTTTACTGTATTGTACCCTCGTGGTCGTTGCAGAGTTGCACCCCCATCTCTCCCCCCCCCCCCAAAAAAAAAGAAATAGAAAAGAGAAAACAAAAATGGTCAGCGCTCGCAACATTTGCGGGGATAGGAACCGTTACTTTATTTTGTCCCGGTTTAACCGCTTCGTGAGCAGTAACCTGGCTACGTGAAAGCAAGCTTACGCTCACCTTACACGGTTGCTTATTTACCTGCTATTTTACTGTATTGTACCCTCGTGGTCGTTGCAGAGTTGCACCCCCATCTCTCCCCCCCCCCCAAAAAAAAGAAATAGAAAAGAGAAAACAAAAATGGTCAGCGCTCGCAACATTTGCGGGGATAGGAACCGTTACTTTATTTTGTCCCGGTTTAACCGCTTCGTGAGCAGTAACCTGGCTACGTGAAAGCAAGCTTACGCTCACCTTACACGGTTGCTTATTTACCTGCTATTTTACTGTATTGTACCCTCGTGGTCGTTGCAGAGTTGCACCCCCATCTCTCCCCCCCCCCCCCAAAAAAAAGAAATAGAAAAGAGAAAACAAAAATGGTCAGCGCTCGCAACATTTGCGGGGATAGGAACCGTTACTTTATTTTGTCCCGGTTTAACCGCTTCGTGAGCAGTAACCTGGCTACGTGAAAGCAAGCTTACGCTCACCTTACACGGTTGCTTATTTACCTGCTATTTTACTGTATTGTACCCTCGTGGTCGTTGCAGAGTTGCACCCCCATCTCTCCCCCCCCCCCAAAAAAAAAAAGAAATAGAAAAGAGAAAACAAAAATGGTCAGCGCTCGCAACATTTGCGGGGATAGGAACCGTTACTTAATTTGTCCCGGTTTAACCGCTTCGTGAGCAGTAATCTGGCTACGTGAAAGCAAGCTTACGCTCACCTTACACGGTTGCTTATTTACCTGCTATTTTACTGTATTGTACCCTCGTGGTCGTTGCAGAGTTGCACCCCCATCTCTCCCCCCCCCCCAAAAAAAAGAAAAAGAAAAGAGAAAACAAAAATGGTCAGCGCTCGCAACATTTGCGGGGATAGGAACCGTTACTTTATTTTGTCCCGGTTTAACCGCTTCGTGAGCAGTAATTTGGCTACGTGAAAGCAAGCTTACGCTCACCTTACACGGTTGCTTATTTACCTGCTATTTTACTGTATTGTACCCTCGTGGTCGTTGCAGAGTTGCACCCCCATCTCTCCTCCAAAAAAAAGAAAAAGAAAAAGAAAAGAGAAAACAAAAATGGTCAGCGCTCGCAACGTTTGCGGGGATAGGAACCGTTACTTTATTTTGTCCCGGTTTAACCGCTTCATGAGCAGTAATTTGGCTACGTGAAAGCAAGCTTACACTCACCTTACACGGTTGCTTATTTACCTGCTATTTTACTGTATTGTACCCTCGTGGTCGTTGCAGAGTTGCACCCCCATCTCTCCCCCCCAAAAAAAAGAAAAAGAACAGAGAAAAAAGTGACCAGTGGAACGCAGAGAAGACGACGCCCAAAACGGCTGAGGATAGACAAGTGACAGGTGCGTTTTTCCTGCTTTTTTAAAGAAATTGCCGTCATAAGGGCCAGGAGGCCAAACCGACCGTGGTGACCTAGTTTCGGAAGGGTAGAGTGGTGCACTAATCCCTGAGGAAGAGAGCCATAGGAATGGCAACTGAAGAGAAAGGAATGAAAAGAGGAAGAAGACAGAATCCAAAAAAGAAACGGGAAAGGGAAATTCCAGAGGTCCAATGTGACGAAAGCGACAGATGGCTGTTCATTGATGAAACTCCGTTTGAACATGTCGAATATGTCGGCGAAAATGACTACCGATGCAAAATATGCCAACTCAGGGACGAAAGGTTAACCGAACTGAAAGAAGAAATGTACAAACAACTGGAAACCCAGCGAACAGAACGGAGAAAAGACCTTGAAGAAATTGCAGTGCCACTCCAACAAAACTTGAGAGAGGTCAAAGAAGAATGCCAAAACCTGAAGAGGCAGCTCTCAGACTTGACTAAACAAAGAGAAGAGGACCAAAAAACTATAAATGACCTAAGGGTTCGCTTGAAGACAGTAACCAAAGACAGTGAACCAGAAGCGGTCAAGAGAAGAAATTGTTCGGAAAAATTGAAGGACCGGCACACCAAAAGTGACCCACCGCGCATACCGGACAACGAGGACTGTGAACAACGTACACAAAAGACAACAAACCGACATCAAGAAGACGCAGACAGAGACGAAAATACAACTCCCTCCAGCCAGACAGGCGGACAACGCCGTCATGAAGGAAGTGTCCTAGTCATTGGAGACTCGAACGTAAAACGATTGAACAGGAACTTAATGGACCACATCTCCCCGCCGGAAAAGCTGAAGATCATAGCCCTCCCGGGCAAAGGTATGCGGGACGTAACCGAAATGATCCACGCAGAAGTGACGGCAAGGAACGGTGATCAAAACTTGTCAGTGATCATTCACGCGGGGTTAAATGACATCCTGAATATGGCAGAGCCAGATTTCACCCTAAAAGAAATCAAGAACCTATCCACCACATACCGAGAGATATCCTTCCAAGTATGCACAATCCTAGAGATCAATCACCTGGGACCAGAACTGGAACAGGCAATTGAAACAACCAACGAGAAATTACAAGCTGTGTGCGACAACAATGGCCTCGAATTTATAGATCTGCGAGGCATCCCGTACCAGGTCGTTAACCCATTCCACTCAGTCCACTACACAGCACTAGCCAGCAAAATTGTTGCGGAAAGAATCACAAAGAGAGCTAAGGCTGTTTTAGCAAAGGGAAAGCGTGTGCCTCCGCCAGCGAAGTACAAGAGGACCTACAGAACCCGAAAGTACCAGAACGCACCCAGGCGACCCAACCAGCTTCACCGGGTAAGACAGCCCCTGCAGAGACAAACCGCCTCCTCACGATATCTGAGGCAAAACGAGCCAATGGAAATAACCCCACCGTACCCGTGGAGCCGTCAATACAACCAAAGGTCACCCAGCAACGCCTACACCGAGCTCCGAGGTCACACACAGGAATTCCAACGGAGCAAACATCAGTACGACTTGGAATTAGGTCCTCAGAGAGCATTAGACGAAACAGGGTACAACCCAGACGAACATCTAGTCCACCACCAGAACAGCTATGCGGGAACCCATCACTGGGAAACAGCGCCACACCTCATCCCGGAAGTAGAACAATGGCCCCCGATCAACACATCACCAGGCGGACCGTGGAAACACCCCAACGCTCCCACTCAGCAAACACCGGGAGGACCAAGCACATGGGACAACGGAAACCAGACGACCGGATACCCCCCTATACCCAGGCGAACCTAGTGAGATAGAAGACCACCATCACAAAAAGCCTCCCCCATTGACTAGAGTACGAAGGGAGAAATGCAAGTGGAGACGGAGACGTCAACGAACCGAAAGGAGAAAACAAATACTCCTTGCCTCCTTAAATATACAAGGTGGCTCGAAAGTAAAATGGGAGGAACTCCAGACAAATGCCTCAAGGCAAAACATGTCTATGCCGTCACTGAAACACACCTGCGAAACCAGGAGATACCGCTACTGAACAGCGAGTGGCAATGGATTGGCACAAACAGAAACTATGAAGAAATAAAAGGCGGCAGAATAGGTTTCATGTACAGGAAGAAACGAGTCCTAGCTAAGGAAACTAAAACATGCCGAGAGCATATGTGGACAAAATTCAACACAAAAGAAGGGTTGACGTTCACACTGGGTGTGACATACATGACAACAGGAAGCGGTAGTACTACATGGAATGAAGAAATCTACACCTGCATACAACAAGATATAAGGCAATACGAGCACAACAGCCCCACAAGCAGAATCATCCCGATGGGTGATTTTAATTGTCACTGCATTGAACTCGATGGCCGTGAATCGGCCTCTCAGCTGAGAACACTTGCCGAACGGAATCAATTTACAATCCTCAATCTAGAAGCGAAGTGCTGCGGGAGGACAACCTGGTCAAGAGGCATACAATCGTCATCCATCGACTATGTAATAGTTAATCCTACATGCCAGACGTCAAGTAATCTGAAACTGGAGATCGATGAAGAAGGCGAATTCAATTGCGGGGGTGATCACAACCAACTTCGCCTTTCTATGACAGCCAATTCAAATCGACACCCGCCCCAACTACAGCCAACTACGAATGTCCCCACTACAGTCAAACAGAAGTGGAAGGTCCTAGATGAGAATAGAATGCAAAGTTACACGGAACATCTAGAGTCAAACGCCCATGAAATAATAGAAGGAGACTATGAAAGCTTTGTCCGATGGCTTCAACTATCAGCCTCTCAAATGGTCTGACTCACAACACCCAAAAGGGCGTACGCAGGAAAGAAAAACCAACCGTGGTTTGACAGAGAAGTTAAAGAGGCGATAAAAATTAAGAAGGAACTAAACAGGAAGCGACGACGCACAGCCCACGTGAGCGAGTACGCCGAAACCGAGAGAGCCTGTATGGCACAAAAAGCAAAAATTAAAACCATGGTCGACAAAAAAAAAATACGCACATTCCAAGAACAGATTTGCGAAAAGCTTAAAGAAAGCGGTAAAAGGACAGGAGCGGCACTGTGGAAATACATAACCAACATCCAGATGCATGGCCGACCAGACACCGTGAGGGGAATACACGACGAGGAGGGCAAAGTCTTAGAGGATCCGGAAGAAGTCAAAGAGTATATGACAAGATTCTATGCTGACCAACAGCAAGCTCTTCTGCAGCGACGGCAACAGCATGCCCAGACAGCGACGGCAAGTGCAGCTGCAGTACAAAACATCTCCGTCCCTGAGATCACGACTGGAGAGATCGAAATTTGTATAAGAAAACTGACACCCGGAAAAGCAACAGGCCCAGACGGCATCCCTAACGAATTTCTAAAAGCCCTTGGACCCAAAGCAATAGACGCCTTGAGAGGGTGCTTTAACAGTATCATCGCAACTGGAAGCGTACCACAAACATGGAGGGAAGCGGTTATAAAGCTAATATATAAGGGCAAGAACAAACCCGAAGAAAACCTAAATTCATATAGACCAATAGCAATCCAAAGTAACGTTTACAAACTCTTTGCTGCAATCCTATGCCGCAGACTACGGTACGAGTGCGACGCGAAACTCTCCGAAGCCCAGAACGGGTCCCGAACTACTAGAAGAACAAGTGATAATCTCTTCATACTCACACAACTGATCGAAATCTACCAAGCACAGCGCAAACCTTTCGACCTGGCCTTCTTGGATCTTGAAAAGGCATACGACGCCGTACCACACGACCTTCTGCAACCTAAAATGCAAGGCGTACACGTCTCAGAAGGACTATCAACGATGATTAGAACACTGTACAGCAAAATCTACAGCAGATACAGCATAGGCCCCTTCACCTCCAGAGAAATTACTCAGGAAATAGGACTACGACAAGGTTGCCCCTTGTCCCCGACACTGTTTAACGTATACATAAAAAATGACCTCCTCAATGAGCTCGATGCCACCAAAAAGGGTGTGCACATCCGAATACAGAAGACGGATGGTAACTTTGAAGAGACTACAATAACCTGCCTTGCTTTTGCGGATGACCTCGTCCTCATCGCGGACGACGCAGCCCACCTCCAAGACCTTCTGGATGTATGCTCTCGAACAGCAGAGAAAGAAGGCATGAGGCCGTGAAAAAACAAATATTATGAAGATAGGAGATGACACGTCGGGACCGCGCTTCTTTCTCCAAAATGAAGAAGTGAAATACACCACCTCCTACACATACCTGGGAATACAAATTGAAAGTAAAGAAGACTAACTACTGCAGCACGAACAAGACCTCCTCCGGAAGATGAACAAAAAGAAAGGACACTCGTGGCACTTAGCACGGCATTCGTTCAACCCATACGAAATTGGGCGACTACACTGGAAAACGACAGCCGTGCCCGCAGCAACGTACGCAAATGAAGGAATACCTTACAGTAAAACCACGATGGACCAATTGGAGAAACAACAGAGAGAGCTCGGAAGGTGGCTCCTACATGGATCGTTCGCTACACCGAACCCCGCCATAGAAGGGGAACTGGGCTGGCCGATTTACTCTTTCAGAGAAGCCAGATCGAAGACCAACTTCCTGGGACGAGCAATCCACGGACCAGAGCAAGCGTACATCACTCGCGTATTCCGGTATCTCCGATTCACCGGAGTAAAAACAAATTGGATAAAGAGGATTAACCAAATCGACCGAATTTACAGCATAGGAACGAAACGACACACCGCAACCAACCAAAAAGAATGGACCAGGATAACTACACCAAATACACCAATAACTACACCAAACGGAAATTTAGCGCTGGACCTCTTCCGTTACAAGGAGAAAAAGCATGGCACGATACGGCGAAAACAAAACATCCCCTGCGCCGGAAAGGTTCTACCGGGGGGATAGAGCCAGAGGGCTGTTATTCCAAGCACGGACAGGCTCCCTCCCAACAAGAAAGAGGACCAGCGAACTCTTCAGCTCGGACAATCCAGTATGCACACTCTGCGACACAGGTGAAGAGGAGGACCTGGAACACATCCTGCGATCCTGTCCAGCTCTGGAAAAGACAAGGGACCCAAACCACTACCCGACTGAGGTCCTTTTAGGCTTCCGAATAGGGGCGAATGAGGAGGACGAACCACAAATCGCGACCACTAAACGGCATCTTCTCGCGTGGGAAAAGGCAACACGTCTGCGAAAGGCCAATACAGACCGAATGTGGCAAGCAGCGATTTCCCCAGAAATTCACTATTGGGGGGGGGGGGGGGTGCCGAGCTTTCAAGGGGGGGGGGGTCATGCTTGGTGATGGTTCCACTTACGGAATTTTTCTTAGACACGGAAAGAATCGTGGCACAATGGTGATATATCTGCACAGCTTTCCCGGTTTATTTGTACATGTTACTACTTTAGAACACAGTACATTAGAATAGAGATTCATTGTGAACGGCATTTCAACACTAAGATGCATAATCACACGTCCGACAAAGATAAGAGACTACCATCTTGTCAACGAACACCTAGCAATCAACCGTGAATACCTTAGAATACCTCGCTTGGTTGAGTTGGAATGGCTCTTGATGATACACATTGCGTTTGCGTGCCCGCACGCATTTTTGGTCGTACATACGCGCATATGCATTGCACAGTCACTTTCAAATGATTTTGGACAAATGCATGGTACGATCATTTGCATGACTGTGGTCCTACAGCCCAAGTTTGACAGCACAGGATGTAATTCGCTGGCCGGACTTACTACCAGAACGCGTTGGCGGCCGAGGTGGGTGGAGTCACCTGAGAAATTTCAGGGGGGGGGGTTGCAAAAATGCAGGGGGGTGTAGGGAAATCCCTGCGTGGCAAGGCAACAGAGACCTTACAACTTCTCAAGACAGTGAAGACGCTGGAACCGAAAAAGAGGATGCGGACGACGCACAACCAACTTCGAGCCACCAGAGGGCCAACAACGTAGACGACGGTGATTCAAAACCGGAGCCAGCGCCAAAGCCACCACCCAAGAGTTTAATCACAATTTGAACAAGTGTTGCAATTTATGATTAGTGCTGTAGAATGTGTAATTTCAGAATACGCAAGCTTTAATTCGCTCACTTTGACGAGCACTCACGATGTCAGAGAAGTTAATCGAATGGATTGATATTTTCTGTATACACTATAACATAATGCGAATTCTTTATGTCGTGGATATTAAAAGTTACGAATATTTTCCGAACGAAATTTACTTAAAACTCGAAGAAAGGGTCACCCGCGTTCTCGAAGACGTTTCAGCAACACGCCGGGCCCCGTTTCACCAATGCCGTACCCGAAACCGAACGCGATTCCGCGCCTGACGCGTTAACGCGGTACCGCACGCGAGCGTATTGTTTTCTCCGGAAACGAGTTCGTCGACGCGGGTGACCCTATCTTCGAGTTTTAAGTAAATTTCGTTCGGAAAATATTCGTAACTTTTAATATTCACGACATAAAGAATTCGCATTATGTTATAGTGTATACAGAAAATATCAATCCATTCGATTAACTTCTCTGACATCGTGAGTGCTCGTCAAAGTGAGCGAATTAAAGCTTGCGTATTGTGAAATTACACATTCTACAGCACTAATCATAAGTCGCAACACTTGTTGAAATTGTGATTAAACTCTTACTGATGTGTGGTAGTCACCACTTCACCTGAATGTGGATCGATAAATTTTAGCAACTAATCCACAATCAAATATCTTGTATAGTATGTGTGAGTATATGCACAACTTTGTAATGTATATCTTTAGAAAAATGCAAGAAATAGCGTGCAGTTTGACTTTGAAAATTTAAAGAAGAAAATGATCTTTAGTGTGGAATTTGCGTGTTACAACGTTATGAGCTAAAGTCTTATAAAATTAAAGTATGGCCTTTCCATTTGTAGTGCCCGGATGCTATGTAGTGCAAAATAGTGTGATAGTTTTTCTGTATTGTTACGGGAAATCTCGAGTATATTTTGTGAATTGGATCTACGTTTATGTGTGACCTGCGCTGATCTGGTTATTATAATTAATATAACATATCTTCCATTGTGTTTATGCATAACGCTCATCTTCATTGTATATTGGTTAAGCACTTCTGATGGCTGTTGTGTGATCCGCTTCTCCCAAAATCTGATTGCCACTTGGAAATTATTTCATATACGTTTGTGTGCCGTGTGTTACGAAGACTATGTGGTTAGATATGTAAACTTGGCCTGCACGTCGTGCTCGTAAAATCTTTCGTTTGCAATGTGGCATCTGATAATAGATTCGCTTTTCGCGAAGCCTTCGTATTATCTCCCAGGCAGTGAACCCAAATTGTAAAAGTCGATGACACTGTGTCGCGAACGCTTTGACTTATCCCGCCGCAATCAGTTATCTTGCCTTATTTCCCGTTTTGCCCTATCTTGGACGGCTCATTTTTCCTATCCAGTCATACAAATGGACAACTGTGTTGACAGAAATATTTATTTATTTGTTCCGCACTCCAATCGGTTGCTTGTCAAAGACGCCTTTTCTTCTTCTTTTACTATGTCTGGGCTAGTGCAACTGATTGAGAAATATACATGCACTGTGGAATTTAATTCATGAAATATGATACGTTTTCACACGAGATTAGTGATCCTTCTTGTAATCATAGACTGATGTACCATGTCTCTAAATTTCAATGACCGATTCTTCTCCGGCAATTGTATCCTTCGGGTGTTGAACTTGTACAGAGTGTAGTCGAGTAAAACCTATTTGGTGGTCAGGTCTCATTCCATCAGAGAATTCTTACACAAATTGTTGAATATTCGTTTCCTTAGCGATCACTGTTCTCAGTCTAGCCATGCTAAATGTAAGATGTTTTTTCATTGTGATGCGAAGAATTCATTATAATGATGACAAAGATTGCATTTATTGTTTCAGTTATACACTTGTTTATTTCGATAAATTACAGTTCTATTTCAAACTCTGAAGTTTTTGTTTGTTGTCTTCATTGATGAATTCCGAAGACATTAAATAGTTTATTCTGATTATTGGGCGCTTGAATCCAGCGTTGATTAACGTAGGCGCTATGTTGTCGCCGCGTTTGTATTGTTTCAACAGTTTGCACTTGAACTTGCACAGTCTCTTATTGATGTTTCCTTTCTTTGAAGATTCTTGAATGGCGTACAAGAGAGTAGTAGATGAAAATCGTCACCGCAATTGATATGTTTGTTGAGTTTCAACAGGTGATAATACATCAGACCTTGCACGACAATATTGAACTTCTGTTGATTCGACATCGTTGCAGAGACTGGTAGAAGAAAATAATTGCGTTGCCCGTGGTAGTGAAATATATCACGTGATAAGATTTTATGTACTTTCCATCTCAGCTATGTGTAATTTCAACAAATCCGTAATGAATCGTGCGATATAGACCGCTTGTGTATGATAATTTGATCCGACTGCTTTCTTGGTGAACGCAATGCCCATTGCAATGATTACAATTACATCTGGTCTACTGTATTTCAATTCTTCGTTGGCAAACCTCCAAAACTCCGCCATCAATCCCAGTGGCCCTTCCGACGTTGATATGCAGATATTTTTATAAGTATTGTAGATTCGGCATATAGATTCTTGCACCTTCAGTTCTGTAGTTTGTACCATTTCTCCGAATACGACCAAGTCTAGGACGTATTGAAATGCAGCGATAATGAAATCGTTTCGCGGCTCCTCCTTTTCGAAGCAGTTTTTTATCACATCTTCCCATGACTTATGGTATCGAGTACAAAATCTGTCCATCTTTTCAATGTAGAGCAATTGTCTCTTCTGTTTTCAAGTGCAGATCTACACTTAATTAAAAGCATATCTATGTTTATTTTACTGATTAAAATTTTATTATCTGGTTTAGGATGCTATAATCTCCACCTGTCGTGATAATTACTGTTTTGACTTTGTTTCAAGTATTCACTCGTCTGATATTCTATGAGTTGTGAACTTACTGCCTGAAATAATTATTGTCTTGCATTTGTTTCAATTGTTCACTCGATTGACATAAGTATCTCTAAGATGGGAATGCCTCATAACTCTTAGTTGCATTTCACATTTGATATTTCTGTGCAGTTCATTAGAAATTTCTGTTGCAAGATATTACAAAAATTGATGTAATTAAATTTGTTTCTCGTTTTTGATTGAGTATCGTTGCTACCAATTAATAATTTGGACTTTCTCTACATCTTCAATAACAGTATCGCATCTCTACAAACTTAGCCGACTTGTCAACCACTTTGACGAGAGATTTCCGTTTCAGGGAAAGGATGCAAAAGATAGTGACCCCGGCGAGTGATATCGACATCTATTTGCGCTGCACAATAAAATATATCGCCTTTGAACTCTCTTATCTGACCTCTAGAGCGCCCCGTTTGCTGGACGAAGTAATATAGCCCCTAACCCTTTGAGTGATAAAGCATGCGCGGTGCTATTTTCCCATAGATAGAGACATAAAGTCTGCCGGCTTTGAGAAAAAGAGTGAAAACAGTGCACATTTTCTACATCTTGGATACCTCCATCAAGGTTCGTAGTGTTTGTTAGAAGGAAAATTGTATATTGGTCGATTTTATGATGGTTCAATGATAGATTATTTTCCTCTGTTGTTGTTTACGTGTCGCCGCGTGTTCCTCTGTTCTTCAGCGTTAAGTCTGTGCTATTTCGCCTTTGATAGATTGATTAGCTATTATTTCTCTATGTGTCGTATGGTGCGCAGGTTTGGCTCTCTATTAATTGTAGCTGTTGATTGTGTTGTTTCTCGTTATTTCCTTACGTCTATGCTGTTCACTTAATAAGAAATTAAAAGTTGAGTAATGTTGGAATATGAAACTGAGATTCCCTATTGCGCTCGAAATGTTATGACTGATATTCACGCTATTGCAATGATGGTTCTCACGTCTCAGACTTTTTCTAATACAATTTGTAATTTGATTGTCATCATATTGATTAAGAATATCTTCTTTGTAGTGGTATAGATTTTATTTCCTCTTGTCGTTCGTGTTCAGCGGTCTTCCATACATCTATTGGCACCCGTCTTCAAGAAATCGGGGCAGATATCATCAGATCTGGTTGTTGGTTAGGAGCGTGCTATGTGGTGAAGTTCATTTTTAACAAGTCTACTTTCTGATGAGTTTGATTTTTTCTTTTGATTTTCTGAATGATAGGTTACTCTGTTGGTTTGATTAGGAATATCTTCTTTGTAGTGTTATAGATTTTATTTCCTCTTGTGTTCGTGTCGTTCTTTGTTCTGTTTGTTGGCTAGGAACGTGCTATGCGGTGAAGTTAATTTTTAATATGTCTATTTTCTGATGAGCTTGATTTTTTCTTCTGATTTTCGGAATGATAGATTACTCTGTTGTTTTGATTAGGAATATCTTCTTTGTAGTGGTATAGATTTTATTTCCTCTTGTGTTCGTGTCGTTCCTTGTTCTGTTTGTTGGCTAGGAGCGTGCTATGCGGTGAAGTTAATTTTTAATATGTCTATTTTTTGATGAGTTTGATTTTTGTTCTGATTTTCTGAATGATAGATTGCTATGTTGTTTTGATTAACCAATGTAGTGGTATAGATTTTATTTCGTCTTGTGTTCGTGTCCCATAGTCTTCCAGGGTCTCTGCTGTTCACAGTTAATTACATGCAACTATCAGAATATCTTCTTTGATTAAATGTGGTGATCGTTTCTCGTTTTGATATGGTGTAGCTATTATTTCCCTACACGTTGGATGATTGGTTCTATATTAATGGTATGTGCTGATTCAAATTATTTCCGTATGTCTGCGCTATTCACTACAATAGAAATTAAATTTGTGTCACGTTGGAATATTAAAGTTAGCTTCCATATCGTGCTCGAAATTACTTACACCTATCAGGTTCTCACGTCTCAGGCTTTTATAATAAAACTTGTAATTTGATTGTAATCGTATCGATTAAGAATATCTTCTTTGATTAAATGCGCTATCACTTCTGATTCATTGAAAACTTGTGATTACTGTTAATAAAAAATATTGTGTTTGATCTGTGATACCTATTCAATGCTATTGCGATGTGATGTGATGTGATGGAAATAAAGAAAAAATGGGGATGCAATGCTATTGCATCATGCCTGTAATAAGTATATTCTTTGTTACGTGTATTGTGTTCCTTCTACTTCAGATTTTTGGCTAAGTTTTTCCCATTAACCCAGAGTCATAACATAATTCCTAATGACTTTAATAACTATATTTTTTGTGTATGGCTATCCTTTGCATGTAAACTGCACACCTGTTGTAGCTGGAAAAATTACGATTCAAGTCGACTCAGGCTGAAAAATGATGAAAGTCGGCGGTCCAGGCTGAAAAATGGCGGAAGTCGGCGGCCCAGGCTGAATGATAAACGCGCACGCAGCCCTCCTGCCACGCGACGCCCACCACAGCAGTCCTCCACCCGAGCACCGCCCACCTGTCGCGGGAAGGAAGACGTCCCAAGTAGGAAAATGGTGAAAGAAGTCAGCCCAGGGTGAAGGGTAAGCGCGCACGCAGCCCTCCGGTCACGCTCCGCCCACCACAGCAGCCCTCCACCCGAGCACCGCCCTGTTACAGGTGGTGAAGGTTTTTCGGCTGGATTTTTCTCATTCACCTGATTGACATCACAATTGGTACAATTCCCAGCACTATTGGCTTTAATAAATATATCTCAACTTGATTGGCATTAACAAATATATTTTGACTTGTACTTTTTGTGTATGACCCTTCTTTGCATGTCTCTGCATGTGATCCGCTCACCTGTTGTATCGGAAAAATATGTGAAGTCGGCCCAAGTATGGCCAAAGAAGTCTGCCCGGGCTGAAAAATATGCTACGATGAGCGCACACGCTGCCCTCCCCTGCCGATAATCACGTGGACAACCCTCCGCACACGCGCCGCGCAGGGAAAAAAACGCGCAGGGCTCAGGTCAGGGGTCCAGGTTGCTGAGTGGGCCTGTCGAAGCCTGGACATGACTGAATACTACTACTAGGTGTACGTATAGCTCTGGGTGAGAAATGGGCCTTATGTCAGCCTTCCTAATTTCTATATGGTCATCACGATGCCTTTCTGTTTGGAGTTGTCAAAATCTGTGATAACCGTATGTATTTGAAATTGATATGAGTCATTAAACCTGATATGCTTTACTTTTCTGTGTTCTCGTCTGGTATTGTTGACTGGGCGCGGAAAAGGGAATACAGAGCAAGCGAAGTGGGCCAATGTAAACGTGCATGGCTAATTATGCACTAATTATTATTCATACTAGTGACGTCATCTCTGACGTCATTTATTTACAATTGTAGTAGTCCGCGCAACCGATGGATGGCGCTGACCGTCTCAATCATGGCGTCATTCTGAAGACACAGGGGCCTATGGGAGTTGCGCTACCTGTTTAAATATACCTTGGAGCCTCCATGGGTTGCTGCGGCTTCTCCGCTTTTCAGGGAGGAGACACCCTTTAACTGTGCCAACGTGTGCGAGGTAAGCAAGCACCTTTGCAGCGTGCAGTGTGTACCGCTGTACGTGTGAATCAGCCGATAAAAATAAGTGCCTGCGCCTTTCATTATGCGACGGCGATAAATGATAAGCGGGACTAGCTTTGCTTGAGAACCGTCTGCAGGACAATGAAGAAGTACGAGAGTGGTTCAGGACGGTAAGGCACCTGCCCTTCCTCCCCGAACATTTCCGTCTCCTGTTCAGCGAGGATTTTATTTCCAATCCACCTCAGCAAGTATCACCTCCTCTGAGCGCTCTGCTGCGGCACTTCATATCCTACTTCCACAATTTTGGGTGACATACGTTCCCGTCCGTGACGTATAGGACCACTTTGGCAACTCCGGAGCACGCACCGCGAATGTGGTTGAGGGTTGGCACAATGGACTCCATGACCAACTCCCGAACCAGCACCCGAGTCTCGCGGAACTTCTTGTATTTTTCCAGAAGGTGCAGCACGCCGCAAAGTACCAGCTGTGGCTTCTGCTGTGCGACCCTGCAGCGCTGCCCAAGCCACAACGTCACGAATTCGGGAGAGGAACGCCCGGCATGCCGAAGAGATGGAACTATTTCGCCACTATTTTTTGTGTGCCCCCGTTCAATATAAAGACGTCGCAACGTATCTGAAACGCGTGATAGATGTTGGGGTTTTGCCATGTACATAATGTTACAGTCCGCGAATGAAGCGCTGTTTGTAACTGATGTGTTTACTAAAGTATAGTATGCACTTTGGTATTATCAATTATGGCCGCGCGGCTCAAGAAACTGTGATGTTTTGCTGTTAAGTTACTGCTATACCTTTGGTAATGGCAGCGTTGCGTAACTATATACCGAGAGCAGCACATAGATAAGATCATTAAAGACACGTTCATGCTTAATTCATTTTATGTATTTGATTTTCAATGTCTGCCACACGTTGTGGACGTGAGGCTGCCAGGTCAAGTTAGCGCTTGAGCAGCTTCCCGTCGTGACGGGTCATCTTATGCTTGTAAGAGCTTTATTGTGTGTGCGTGTTTCTTTTCTTTTTCTTTTTTGAGACTGTCTGCGGTTAGTTTGTACTGGTTCACGTTTCAAGTTCGTCCAGGAAAGAATGAGTTGAAAATGAAAGCCACAATTTGATAAAGTTTTCGAATCGAATTTGGACGCAGACGTCCGCGCGTCCTATGCCAGCGTATGTTGATTGAAAAAAAAGCGGGAAAAGGTTAGTCAGGCATAGGCTGACTTGCTATTCCTTCCATAAAAAGAAAACGAAAAAAAAAGAAAGAAAGGAAACACACACACAGCAACCGCCTGCGGGCTGTAGTCGTCTTGAACACAGCCAGGTTACCTACTCACTCCTGTCATTCCTAATCCGGGCTTCTCCTCCCGTCGGCCTTCTTACCTCCCATCGCCCCCATGGCGACCCAGATTTTTTGGCCGTTAGGTCCATCGTGTCATTACATCCATCATGCTGTTACGTCCAACGCGTCGTTACATCCATAGCGTGCTATTACATCCAACGAGCTGTTACATCCATCGTGCCATTACGTCCATCGATGGATGTAAGGACACGATGGATGTAACAGCTCGTTGGATGAAATGGCCCCGTACCACATGTTGTTACAGAAGGACTTTGACGAGACGCCCAGGCCGTTTTTGTGCGTATGTTTGGTAATGGCTAATGACGAAAAAAGACTACTTTTTTGGTGGTGTCTTTCATTAAACTTTTGGTGGCACCGTACCGCTGTCAATCGACTGGGCACTCAAATCGGACAACAACGATACTCTTTGCTGGACGAGAACTCTTTCAAGAGTGCTGCGTACAAGTTCAGCAGCGGTTTTTATGACCGTCTAACCCAAGAGTCGTCGACCTCTCGAGACGAGTCCACTTGTTTTAGGTACAGGCACCCATTTTAAGACCTTCCATTGCAGGGCAATGGCCTGACATTCCTTTCTTTCGACTGTGTGGGACGGAATCTTCAAGAACATTGCGGGCATATACGCCATTACAAGTCACCAGTTCAGACCGGAAACGATGGACTACAATTCGCTACGCTGCCAAGGTCTAGAAGCTGAAGAGGTACTGAAACAAAGAAAGCGCCGGTTCCGCGTAAACCACCCACCATTTTCGGCGTTTTGACCCCTCTTTTCTCCTTGTAGGAGAATAATCCGCATTCACTGAGCGACCCAAAGACGGACTTCACAACACAAAGTTCAGTGACAAAAAGTTTGTTGTGCAAAGATAAGAGGCCACAATGGCTTAGAGGAACGAATTCTTGGTTCCATTGTATGCTCAAGTATAGCACGTGCCTAGTTGTGTTCTTTCTGAGCTCGTCCTATGGCAAACTTTATAACTCCCTCCGATGTTTTCTGCAAAAAATCGAAATTATATAATAAGGTATAAGTGTTTGTCTTTATATCTGTTGCCGTGAGTTCCTGTAGTACACTTGATGTACATGCTGGACCGTAAGGACGCTGGACTGATGTCTGTTATGACTTCGTCAGTTTGGGGTGCGCCTATTTGCCTAAGGACTCTTGCATACCACGGCGCACTGAGAAAAACAATCCAAGCATGTCGGGTGTCCGCCCATTTCATCGAACGCCAGTTCGTCGAACGACGTTTCCTCGGCGCCATTTTATCGAATGCCATTTCATGGAACGCCACTGGACAGTTGCTCACCAGACAATTGCCCGTCGGGCAACTGCTCACCGTTAGAATTAATTTGCCACAATTTTAGATGTTAGGTCAGGCTAGAATTAGTCTGCTGGCGTTTTAAACGTTAGGTCATATTAGAATTATAGTGTGGGTATTATAGACGTTAGAATAGGCGTATTAGCATTTTAGACGTTATTATTGTTCTTGTTATGTTAGAATCAGTTTATCGGTACTTTAGGTTCTTGGCGAAGGCGTGTTTTGCAGTTCTTCGCAATTGCAACAATGCAAATATTCGCAACAAACGCGCAATCATATCCTGAATGTAGCAAAGCACATGCGTTAGCTGTGTGCCAACCTATATATAGCTGTGGCTGAGGCTGATACATGATCCCAAAGCTGTTTGCGCGCGGGGAAGTTAACGGAATTAAATTTCACTTTTATCTCTGATGCTTCGTCCTCTATCACTCACTTATCCGCCGACAAAGCACTGATTTCCAGCATCGTGATATCGGCGCTAGCCGGTGGGTATAAAACGGTTGGGGGGTTCGGCTTACGGGATATCGGCATGGGACGCGTGATCCATATCGGGCCATTCCGTGTAACCACTCCTGTGTCCGCCCATTTGTTCGAACGCCGTTTGATCGAACGCCGCTTGGTCGAAAGCCGTTTGATCGAAAGCCGGTTGAGCGACGCCGTTTGTTCGAGAGACATATGTTCGAAGGGAGTTCAAAGCTCGCAGCGTGTCCTTAGCACCTCTTTTCTGTAACTTTTGACTCGAGCATACGGAAGCAGGCAATCAGTGTCCTCTGCTTCTTCTTTATTTTCTTTTTTCTTTTTAACTAAATAGCCATATGTGCGCGAAAGCCACTCGAAGTCTGTGGATGCTAAGAAGGAAGTTTCGTCATGGTACAAAATAATGATATTAAATTAACAGCCATATAAAACCTTAGTTCAACCTTGGTTAGAGTATGCACCTGCAGTCTGGGAACCCTACACATGCTCGCAAATAAAAAGAAGAAGAAGAAGAAGGAAAAAGTAGACAAAGTACAAAGACCCCCGACTATTGTCTGGGTTTCGAGGGACTTCTTCGGTTCCATGTATATTGCAAGAACCAAATTTAGAATCACTTGCACAAACTAAATAAACTAAAACTGTTCTTTCTCCTATACAATGTCAGTTATTGACTACAAACATTAATAATACATTGTTAAAATTTGTCCATGTTCGACGCGAATAAACCATTCAAGAATGTAATTTATTTATTTATTTGTCAAAGTATTTATTGATTGACAATTGAGGTCAATAATTAGTTGACAAAGTGTTAGGGGACTAGGGGTGAAAGGCATGTATGCCATGTTTAGTCACTATCTCTCAGAGAGGAAAAACCTATCAAGTTGTCGAACGGGAGAGGGTGAACAACCCAGGCCCTTGGACCGCTTTCTGGATGCGAAGAAGTGGGTTGGGATGAGGAATGTGTTTATGGGCAAGCGTATTACACAGAGTTAAATACTCCTTAGGATAACAGCATCTAGGACTGCCGCTTTCTTTTGTTTCTCTTCTTGTTTTTTGTTACATCAACGCTACAAGCGAACCAATAAAAAAAAATTGATCAAACGACCGCTGCCGTTTCGATCAAACGGCATTCGACCAATTGCATGAGCACGCATCATGATATGCTACAGCATATAAAAACAGCAGTGTACTCCACTACCGAGGCATTACGGCACGGGTTTCAGAGGACCGCCCTCGACCACATGTACTGTTGTCATCGCCAACAAAAGCCTGTCCATGCAGTTCCTTGCAATAAATGTCATCTGCATTAATTTCGCAGCCTGCTGTGGTCAGTTGCATGCGTCTCCTGGTTTCACATAGAAAGATGATGCGCGCCCAGTCGATTTACAGCGGTACGGTGCCACCAAAAGTTTAATGAAAGATACCACCATAAATGTAGTCTTTTTTCGTCATTAGCCAGCATTACCAAACATACGCACAAAAACGGCCTGGGAGTGTCGTCAAAGTCCTTCTGTAGCAACATATGTTTGGCATGATGTTCAGTAAAAGGGGGAAAAGAACCAGAGTCTTCTGTCGGCATTATCTAAACATACGCACAAAAACGGCACGGGCATGGCATCTCATGAAATTCCTTACGTAACAACACGTGTCGCATGGCGCAGTGAAGACAAAAAGGGGGTATGAAACAGAGAAAAAAACGCGGAGGGAAACAGTCCATAATGACGCATTGTCCCGCGAAACGACAAAGAAACAAAAACGGGGTATACCTCTCACCGCCCGTGTTCCGGTCCACAGCGCATCGCACACGAATCGCATGACATGCTCAATAAAAGGGAAGGCACACACACGCGCGCCAAAAGACGCCCTACTATCACCCAAACACGGGCGCAACGATTCCGCGGACGTCTTATCAAGATCACTCTAACAACGCGTGTTCCATATATTTAATAAAACAAGCAAACGCGGGCATCGCCCAAGGACGCCGCAAATGCGCCGTTCGAAGTCCGCGCCTAACAGGCAATGAATCAAGCCCTCATAAAACGTTCATTAAAAGCAAAAACAAACAAACAAACGCAGGCATCGCTCAAGGACGCCTATCATAAACCGTTTATTAAAAGCAAAACAAGTCATCATAAAACGTTCATTAAAAGCAAATACAGTCAAATAAACAAACGCGGGCGTCGCCCAAGGACGCCGCAAACGCGCCATTCGAAGTCCGCGCCTAAGAGGCAACGAATGAAGCCATCATGAAACGTTCATTAAAAGCAAAAACAAACGGACAAACAATCAAACGCGGTCATCGCTCAAGGACGCCGAAAACTTGCCACGGATATGTTCATAGTTCGCGCGCAAGCCATCATAAAACGTTCATTAAAAGCAAAAACAAACAAACAAACAAACAAACGCGGGCATCGCTCAAGGGCGCCGATCATGAAACATTTATTAAAAGCAAAAACAAGCGAACACAGGAGCCGTCAAAATCCGTCAATTCATTCCACGAAAGCAGAAAAAAAAAGAGAGAGACAGAAATGACTCAGTACTTATCGCCGACCATTTTCGCGGTCCCAAGGAACGCGCCTTCCTAGATACACATAGGGAGCCTCCAGGGAGAAGCCGCAGCAACCCATGGAGGCTCCCTAGATTCACAGATCGAGCAGCGCCATCTCACGGGCCAACTCAGCGCCGTGGTGGATGAAACGACCCAGTGGATGTAGCGTCGCCAAAAGCACGTCCCCGTCTACGTTCGAACCTCTGCCCCCAGATGGCACTCAGCCGACGTCGCCCCGCCCACGCGTCCTCCCATTGGCGCGCTCCGGGTGGGCGGGGCGCGCGAGGGAGAGGGAGAATCACAGGCCAGCTCTCTAGAGAATAGTCTTGGTGGACGTTTTCTGTTACTTGATTACTCAGTCAGTTCCAATTGTCAGTCAATGTTTTAAATGCGTATATTCCTGAATACTGACTTTGGCCACCGATCTCACTACACGGCTAAAAGAACCCGAACTTGGCGGTAAAGTGCTTGGTTCATGCTTGTTGCAATACTTGTAGAAGGTATATAACCTAAGGTATTATGCTTGCTGTAATACTTGCGTAAGGCATACATCCTAAGGTATTATGCTTGTAATACTTTCGTAAGGTATATATCCTAAGGTATTATACTTGTTGTAATACTTTCGTCACATATATATCCTAAGGTATTATGCTTGCTGTAATACTTGCATAATGTATATATCCTAACGTATTATGCTTGCAGTAATACTTGCGTAAGGTATATATCATAAGGTATATAGCCTAAGGTACTATGCTCGTATAATCAGGAGCGCAGTCTTGATCCCTGGCATTTCTAAAAAAAAGACCTGGAGGTAAACTGTTGCGAGTTGTGTGCACCATGCAGGTGTGTTGTGACACGTAAATGTGACACGTTTTAGCATTACAATGTAAGGGTTGTTTCAGTATTTGCGACAATTTCTGGAATTAATCAAGAGAAAGGAACAGAGTTAGACGTTCCAAGGAGGGGATGCTGTCACCCTGCATTGCAGCACTCAACAGAGAACATGAATCTTTTACGTTCAGCTCTAATGTAAGTACATACTTTGCTTAGATTAGTACAAGTATTCGACATTATTAATAAACACAGCTGGGTAGTTTCATTTTAAATCGAACAGCGGATGAAAGTAGTATTTTTTAATTTGCCCAGAAAAAAAATATATGTTAGAGGGCAGCTCAAACAACGCAAATCGTACCAGGTGCGACGCTCGTGCGTGGAGTAGTTTCCGCGTGAGAGAGGAGAAAAGTCTGAGGCTGCTTGAGCACGCTTTCTTCTGGACCAACTTTGACGGGATCTAGCAGCGCTGAAGACCACACCGAGGGTTTAAGGTACCTACGGCTACCAGAAACGAGGGATTTTAGTCGTGCGTTGTTCTGTGGGAAATTTTGATTCCCACGGTGGCACTGACACAGCTCGTGGAGGGCGAACGTGTTATACTTGAGAGCAGCAACATACTGTCATCACGGCGGTCTTACGGGCTTTGTATATAGTACTCGTCGTGGTTCCGAAATAACGCTACAGGGCATAAAACTAATTAAAGGTAGCATGCACAGCTTCGGAACTATCACTTATTGCGCCGACGCTAAGAGACGGCTGCAACCAGGCAGCCACAAATTTGTATTCTCACGTGTTGTAACTTTTTGTCCCCTGTGGTCGTAGTTCTGCCCTCCTAATATTAACTCGCACGACAGCCTCGTGGCGTGCGTATGTGCATTGCCTCAAGCACATGTGCGGGAGAATAGTGAATATGCGCACGTGCATGCGCACACGTCGTGCGTGCGACTCCCATGAAAGTGCGTAATAGCAAGTTCAAGGCGCCCACGAAAGTATTGCCCTGCGTTTCCAAAGGAAAAAAATAAACATACGCACCATAACTGCAAAATCAGTACAGAATGCAACATCTGGGCAACAAATTGCAAAGCAAAGACTGCGAAGCAAAGCGCGCTCGTAAACATACGAGGAGCGCCTTTGTGCGGAAAAATCGCTCCACTGAAAGGTAGCCCAGCGTCTCAATCCAGCGCAAAGTACAGGCATAATTCTGCCCCTGTGGAATAAATCGTGAAAAAATATTCTGGCGTTTTAGAAATAATTAGGATCGAACATGCAAAATTTTCGCGTACCACTCGTGGTTTTGCGATACAATATACGACGAAAAATGCGCTTGAACCCAGTCAGTTTATATCATGTGAAAGGACATGTCTAAAGCTATCGCATGATGCTAATCCAATGGTAGCAGCCATCATCTGCAGGGGTCTCGCAATGGGGCACATTTTACGTTTTGCGAAACTTCCACAAAGTTCTTTTACCAATGAAAAGGATGTGACTTTCACACTGCCTGGGGGACTGGCGACAACCTGAAACAAAAGCTACGATGTTACCACTGGATAAAGATCTTTACGAAGCGCTTCGTTACTTCTCACTACTTTGTCGGTATGTTTGCGGACTGGGGCTTCTCGTCAAGGGCGCACAGGCAACTCATGTACTCTCCCACGGTTTGAATGAGCCTGATGGAACTGGGAGACCATTGGGTAAACATAAAGTAATGCTCCGGGGATACAACAACAAGCTTACGGAGTGCGGTCATTGATTACTCCGTCAGCGGGAGACCTGTAGCAAAGAAGAGGTTGAAGGTCGCGTGCTCGTGGATGGGGTGTGCAAGGCTGCAGTCTCGTGGACCATGCCTGACCAAAAAAATCGCTACGCGTCTCTCGGGTAAAAATAAAAGATGTGTCTCACTTGGGGTCTATCGTAGAGACATGACGCCACCTTTTCAAAAATAATCGAGGAAATCGAAGATGGCATTTTTGAGAAAATTGAGATGCAACATTGGCAATTTTCTCCTGCCATCTGCGATTCTCGAGCTAATAACACAGAAAGCACTAGACTCAAAAAAATGAACTTTACACAGCACGAAAGTTCTTTCAACGTCCTATCGAATGGCACTAAGCCTGATGTCCTCAGACGTTCCGTCATGAAGAAAATAGGTAACAAAGTTTGGCCTTTTTGAACGTTTACGCCAAGTTTGGCATTTTTTAACAGAAAATCTGTGGCCCTCAGAATTCTGTGGGTGGCTGTCGACAGTGTCTATGGTGCAGCCTATAATCGCGAAAAACCTCCAGTTCCTAGGCACAAAATCAGTGGTGCTAGATCCCGTCAAAGTTGGTCCAGAAGAAAGCGCACTCAAGCAGCCTCAGACTTTCCTCCTCTCTCACGCCGAAACTACTCCATGCACAAGCGTCGCACGTGGCGCGATTTGCGCCGTTAGAGCTGTCATCGAACATCTATTTTTCCTAGGCGAATTAAAAAATACGACTTTCACACGTTCTTCGATTTAAAATGAAACTGCCCAGCTATGATAAAGATAGGCCATTACACAGAGAAAAAAAAACACTCTCACTAAAGGTGGCTGCCATAACAGCTAAGGCAATATTCCTAGCAGTATTTGCAGCAATGCACGAGTGTGTCACCGAACTACGATAACGTACCGTGCTTGAGGGTGTTCTTTGTTGTCTGCATGTTTATTTTACAGCATTAAGTGCTACATGTCATTCCCATTCGCACCATCTGCAGCGTAGATTTTTGGCTTGCCACCAGGAATTGACACTGTTGCTTAGTGCTCTTGAAACTGACAGAGGTGTGAGGGTACACACAAATTGTGGAAAACAATGCTAGAAGTTAGAAACTGGCTACTGGCAAGTAGAATCGTTTCAAATGATAGCAGTATGAAAGCCATATATATTCCATAATCATATCAGCAGTGAAACTTAATTAACCTTTTGTCATGCAGTTTAGTGATGTGTTTAATTATTAGTGATTTGCATATCTTAAGCGTAAAACCACGCTGTAAAACGTCGGTTTTCTTTCTTCGGTTTCAGTCAGTCAAATTCTTCAGTTGCAGTTACTATCTTTATGCTGTCTCATGTGTTCCATAAGCACGCTCTACTCATTCTTTTATTATAATAGAGGGGTCATTTGTGGTTCACCATCCCATGGGGGCATTGCGGCACGTCTCAAGCAACATGGCAGGGCACCTGTCGAGCTTCCATGCTCACCATTAACTACGTTAGGACATCAGGTGAGAAATGATGCACCACAGACACCTGCAAAAGACGTCAAACCTTTTTGCATTGATGGCCGTCTCAGCCAATATTATACTCTACCTGGTTCTCTTTCTTAGCATAAAGTAGCTTGTACCTTCCGGTCTGTTTAGTCATGGACACATTGCCTTCATGCTGTTACATTTTTTGTAGTGGTTACGAAAGAGTAATTCGCAATCACATTCCTTTCTGTTGCACCTGAGCCACGAACATGCTGTAAAGTTATTCTATCATGGAAAGGAGTCATAGCACATATCAAATCTCTCTTCCCAGGTTACGAGTGAGAAAGGCTGTGAACAAGCATGTTCTTTTTGCCAGGTCCTGTGCTGGACACCTCAGATGTTATACCTTTGTTTCCAAGCAAGTGACATCAAATGATACAACAGTGCACCATGTTTGGTAAACTAGTGAAAGAGAAGTGTAGCATTAGAGGCGTGCCAATATTGAAATTCTCAAAAACGAGTACCTGAAATTAGTACCCTCCGAATATTGAAGTGAATATCAAGTATCATTTACCATAAAAAGGCACATAACACTTGCAACTTACAAGAGACTATATATCAGAAAACTAGCAAAGGCACAATTAATGGGTTCACGACTCATTGAAAAATGTCCAGGTACAATGAGTCTAATTTATTTTTACTTGGTACAAAGCATATCTGGCTAGCTGCATTTATGTAGTCAGGTAAAATGAGAAACTATACTTTCCATGAAACCAACCAATCATAAATTCAGAAAATATGCAATTCATATTTGAATATTCACACCCATCTAGTTAGCATGGTGGCTGCGTTTGTGTTTTACTGCACACTTCCATAGTTTTGTGTGTTTTTCGTTGTCTCAGTTTTCATATAGCCTTGGTTTCATTACTTGGTAATTACCAGTGAGTGCATCACAGGGGAATTTCTTTGATTACAGTCATTTGTATTAATCCCTCGGTTTTTTTATTGTATTCTAGGTAGTGCTGGAGGGGGGGAGGGGCTCCATTAAAAAGGAAAAGTTCGGAAAAAGGCTGTGGGCACTGCAAGGTACTATCGGTTCCACAAGGAAACGTTATGACTGCTGCCGAGCCAGGAGGTGCTGCAGGATCAAAGTGTCACCGCAGAAGTTACCACACGCTGCATTAAAGACAAAGCCAGACCGAGGAAGGCACTTACCACAGTGAAGACAAGGGCTGTTGCAGGTGAGGCAATAATCTTAACATTATACTCCGTAAACAATCATGCCAGAATTAGTAACAAATGCTATACCCCATGCTACGTCATGTGTATCGCCATTCTGGCATGTATTTTCCGCAGGAATAGGCACTGCGCACTGGCGCACGCCACCAGAAGTTTTTCCAGTTGGTGGGGGAGGGGAGTAGAATGTCTTGTCACCCAATATGGTCGTAATGAAAGCAGGCTCTTAGGCCTACAGAGCGTATGAAGACACAAAATAGAGTATACAGGCTACCCCATGGTACTGGGAAAAGAATACCGGATATCACGGATCCCATTAGAGTTCGTCATAACTGCTCAGTTTAAAACGCAGGACATAATATTGGTTCGCTGACCAAGAGCGAGGGAGGCTCCGCCTCCTGGCCTATAGGAGGACTCGGAGGGCAAGCACTTCCCAAGCCTCATCCCTCGCCTAACAGATGGTGCAGCGTTACCATTGTCGTAAGGCTCAAGCCATGGCACGCCAATCTAACCAACGGCTAAATGAGGCTTAGACAGGAGTGCAGCTGCTGTTATTTCGCCTTGCGACACGCTAGACAACTTGACACTCGAAACAACGGTGACGCTGCACCATCTCTTTGGGGAGAGGCTTGGGATATGCCTGCCCTCCGCGTCCTCCTATTGGCCCGCATCCAGGAGGCAGAGCCTCCCTCACTCTTGGTCAGTCAATGCAATGATAATCGGATTTTCAGTGACTGGCTTGAACAAAGTGAATGTATTGTAAAGTGTAATGTGCTGTAGCCAGACAAGCGAGCAAGATATGAATGATCAAGTCAGGTTACACGATGACATGAGTAAATAGCTCCAAACACAGTCATGTGTGCGCTGGCTGGGCACAATGCTGGGAAGTAGCATAACAACACGTTCATCACCCTCTTCCCAAGAAAAATGTGCCATCAGTGCTCTTGTGCGCAAAGGTTGTGTCCAATTTTTTATATATGTATTTAATTCTGTAGATATGGAGAATCATAAAACTGTGTGATAACTTTATATGGTTATTTTTCTGTGATAGTATGCAGCAGGGTCATTCCAAATGATCTAATGGTCCTGCTTAACCCCCTCTGCCCAGTTCTTTGCGGAAAAAAATGATACTCTATCCTATGACTAGGCATTTGCCATAGTTTTACTAAAACATATGGACCCGTTCTTTAGTTACATTTCAAAATTTACGCAGAAAGAGAAAACCATATTATGTAGAAAGAAGCCGAGAGGAGTGACTTCTCCACGTGTACTGGGTTTTGTGGCACAGAAGGACACAATGAGACCCCAGCAGAGCGCAAAAGGTGATTTCCTTGCCAACTTTTTGTTTTTACTACGAGAGGCGGGCACCTGTTTCGGTGGTATTTTTTGCGTGTTTGCAATTCTTTTAAGGTACCTTGCGCTCAAGGAGGAACGGGAAATGTTGTGCTTGCTTACCACAGCCTATACAAGATATTGGTATGTTTTGAGATTTGTCCTTGTAACAGATTTTGCTCCATTAAATTCTACACATGATAGTTTTCGAGAGGATAGAGAGGTAGCAAGGGAGCTGGTGGTATAGATCCGTAACTTAAAAAAAACAAGACTAGGGGACCTTCTCTGCGTTGTCGTTTTTTGTCCCCTAGTCTCGGGATTTTTAGTTTTGATGATAGCTCTATTGGTTGTTGTCAGGGCTGTTTTTGGAAGTGAAACGGTGCGTGCAAACTCCATAATTAATGTACCTGAGCAATGTTGTATACTCTATTCCTTTAAGCTGTGGTTTTGTCTATATCAGAGAAACTTCGCAGTGTGTGAATGAAAGACGAGGTCAATATCGAAATAGCCTGGACTCTAATTTAGCGGCCCACATAAAACTCTGTCAAAACGGTTCGCCACTCTGAGGGGAGACTTCTATCATTGCGAGGGAGACGGTAGCACACATACATTTTCTTGGGCAAGCCTTGGCCATCTGGAATTTGGGAAATTGTGTGAGCCTTGCGTCTATCGCTATTCACCCAGTTTTTAAGTGCTTCCTTGGACTGTCCACTTTGCTTTGACCTTTGTTTCCCTTCTCATTTTGGTATGATCTTGTTTTCTCCTTTCATTTTGTACCCTTCTCCTTTTCCCGCACCGAGTCTTACACTTATAATTTGTGTGCAATCTGTAAATTCAAACGTTTGCTGATTTGAGTGCTTTGTGACGTGTTTTATCTGTCTTCTGCCCATTGCTCCTGCACATTCATTATGGAGTTGTCTAGTAGCTAGCCTGTATCAATGGCATTTTATTAAACATTCCAAAAGATGGATCAGAATGTGAAGTAAGACATATCAAAAATGTAAAAAAGGTACTTTTCCATAAGCTAAAAAAAGTTCAATACACTACACCGGGAGTGCGCTCACCAAGGGGGCGCTTTGGCGGCTTTGGCATTCTGTTCGACAGAGCAGTGCTGTGGGATTCAGGATCTCACCTATTTCCTTGTGTCGGACTCCTGAGACATTTCAAGGCAAAGTATCTGGGTTTCAGGATAATAAAATATACCTCTCGTGGCTACACAGTGGGATGTGTGTAACGAAAAATGCTGTATCGTATTGAACTCTGTTTCCGCACGTAGTCTTCGTAGTCTGAACTGCACTGTGAGAAAAAAATGACAAACTGCGGAGAACCCTCATTCATATTGTGAAGAGGAATCGTACAGCTGTGCAAGCGGTATGCAGAGGTTTAATTACACAATGAGCGAGAATGAATGAGCGTGAGTTTCGTCCTCCTCTCCTACTTCGTAACAATATAGGTGCCGAGCAGGCCAGTGCCTTCACTTGCACCGTCAAGTGAGAGTGAGAACGTATGTACCATATCAGTTTTCATACGGCTACACAGCTTTCCCAAAAACAAACAGGTTTACATTACACTGGTAGGGCCTATTGTGTAAACCACTGCTTTAGTTTTGAGGGACTGCACACTACTAGGCTGAACTACTTGAATGGTCCTTCCTACAGCCCACGGCAATTATGCTGGCAACAGAGGTAACTGCGCATCTTCTGTAAAATTACAGCAAAATGTTTAACAACGTGGAACAGCGTTCATTGTCGAGGCTGTACATCACAATTTGGGGTTCGTTCCCTTACACGTACTGCAAAAAACATAATTACAGAGTTTTTTGCAGCAGTGGAATGCTTTTTGCTGGCAAGAAATGATTGTGGTTTGTTTGTTAAAAGTTTTGGCCTGCTCTTGTTGGCGAGAAATGAGTCAAAAGCAGCAAGGCATTTCTTCCTTGGCAAGCAAAACAGCATCTGTGATTTCCAATGAGTAGAGCCTGAAGTTCTAGGGTTTAAAGGGGTTGAGAATCCAAATCCGAATATTGGATAAAATCATAGTGGAAATGTAGATTTATGGGTACCAAACACCTTCGTCGAAACCCCTTCACGCTGCGCTCCCGCGTTGCGAAGTTACGGCGCATGGGATTTGGGGAGATCCCTTCACTCTTGACTCACCACCTCCTCGCCCGTTCTCGGTATGACGTAGTACCGAGCGCGCAGCAGAAGGGCGGAAGTGCGAAGGTTTCCGTCCCCATGACGACGCCTGTAAACAGGGACGCGTCGAACGCTGGGACGTGGCGAAGTGCTTTCGCTTTCCGATCAGATGGAAGAAGGATCGCTTTCCGAACTCGAGAGGAGGCTTCTGAGACTGAGCCAGGAATTCGGGATGACACCATATCAGGACGATCCTGTACGAGAGTCTGCAGAGAGTTCATTGGAGTCGGCGTCGGATACAGAAGACGGTGACACAAGCGTCTCCACGGACGAACCGACTCCGGACGAACAAAATAGGACGCTAAATGACTGGTAAGCTGAGCATTTAAAACATTGAGGTCGTCTTGTGTAAAACACCTTCCGGTGTCTTCTGTTTCTGTAAAGTGTCAGATTCTTTCGAGCCCGAGAAACAACGCACGTATGTTTCAAGTATTTTGGGGCTGAGCTGCCGTACGTTCGCTGTTGTTTGTAAGCCAAGTGTAAAACATTCAGATCAGAGTATGATCGCCGGTGATTACCAGTCTCTGAACTATATTTCCATCCAGGTGTGATTGTCGCATATGCGGACAAATGCCGACTGTACAGGAACGCATTTGTTGCCGCCGCATCAACGAGGTGCTGCGCAAACAACCGAAGGGTTGTATCACAGAGAACGAGCACTTCCGCACAGCGTGTTTGCACACTGAGGTCCTTTCTGTCGCGCTGTGCGAGCCTCAGGATCCCAATACGCCAGATTCGAATCAGCAACAAGCGCAAGAAAGAGGGTACAGGTATGTATCCAAGATAAAGAAGTTCGTCAGATCTATTTGGTATTACATGTGATGTGAAAATGTTTCGTTAAGCATTATTGATGCACTGTATCACACTCTTCATTTGCTCCGAAAATCTTGGAGCTTGGGCAGCATTTTGCCAAAGCACTTAGTTTGTCACATAGTACATAACAGTTGTAGGGCTTTTGTCTTGCATGCCCGCTAGCATAGTGGTTAATCCATTTCATGATAATGTGGATTTTCCTTGCAGAATGTATCGCTTTGCTGCTTATAGACAGTTCACACGCTGGATTTGGGGATACCTTGGGCCAGACAATCGGAAAACACTTCCAGCATGTGTAGTCACAACCATTAGAAAGGAATTTCCCTCCACATCATACACAGGGTTCAAGCAGTCAAGGGTGGCTTGTCATGGAGTGTGAAAAATATAGGAACTCATGAGACGTGTGCAAATACAGAATATGTAGCGTTTTAATTTTTAGAATCAAAATAATTTACAGAGCCCACTTTAGAGAAAGCAAATCATACATGTATTACAGGATCACAATTCAAACTGAAAAACTCGTCAGCATCATTTCAAAGAGTTTTACACATATTCTTTGCCTCTTCATCCAGCACTATTGCTTGGTGATGAGGATATCGTCCCTTTTAGTAGAGCTTTTAATTTTGTAAGTGCTATTGCAATATCAAACCATTTGTAGTTTTAGAGGGGCATTTTATATATTACTTCTCTGCTTATATTTAACATGTTACCTATTTTAAACTCATCTCATCTTGATCACAGTGTTTGCACATTATGACCTTTGTTGTTGATGTGCCACAAAAACTCCAATCATCATCGTCTGGACTGAATTCAACCGAAGAACAGCGTGCTAAAGAGTCGTACAAGGATCTCTCTTAACATCTGCACATACTACAGGAGAACAATGATCACGTTCAACACACCACAGTATTCATGGCCTTACATCACAGGCCAATCTAACTAGTACATATTCATTACTGCTCTAGGCAGGGATTTTCCCAGAATTTTTCTCTTATATGATGTTGGTACCTCCCAACGGTAATGCGACATCACAATATACCGCATATCCATTGCCTTGTCAATGCCTTTTAGAAAATACTGCATAGTTTTACCAAATTCTGGGCAGGCGCATTGTGCACTTTTAGGGGTGTGGGAGGAACACCGGGAAAATCATTGGTTGTAAGTAATTCCAACACCTTCAATTGTACACCACAACATGGTGAGAGTGTCTGTACGTAGTGTTGAATACAGTTTTGAACACTATGCATAGTGTTGTTGAATATCTAAGCTCAGCTCTTACAGCAACCGTAGCTTATATGCTCAACAACAGTGTGATGGATGCCTGCACAGCTTGTTGATAATAGCTCGATCATCCCAAAGCACCACAAGTAAACACTTTTCACGTTACTTGCAACTTTCTGCCACTTAGAAAGCAAATCATTTCAATCCATCTTAACAATGTAACTGATTATGGATTAACTTGCACACCTTGCACAATGACTGGTAGACTAACTGGACAAAAAACAGAACCAGGTGCCCCTGAGTTCTGATGGCAACATGCAACAAAAACTAACAAAGTGACACTAGAAGGACGTAATATTGACACCTGGACACTTCAAAACAACAGTTCTAACGCAATCGGTATACACCGGACGTGACACTCGGTTAGCTCATTGAACAATGCTCAATTTTAGTTTTACAAATAATAATGCAGATACGATACAATACAACAAGCAAATATAATAAATATGGCCACAATTGTAGGATCAGTGACTAATCTGACATACAGCACTCATCAGGAATATCAATGAGGCTTTGTTTGTATCTCTCCCTTCTATGTTGTTCCAGCCTCAGAACATCAGTTTCTCTCAGGAATATCAGTACTGCATTAGCAAGGCCAGCTTTATGACCTAAATTTGTGGGTATGACCATGGGATATTAGCAAACTTCAACTGTACAGTTCCTGTAAAAATAACATGCATAGCACGTACTGCTACTATACGCAGCACTGCCACGTTTCTTATGACGCCCATGTTTCAATGGTCTAGAGCAGTGCAACTTTTACGCCACTAACGTCGCGACTATCGTAGTGGGCAGTTGTGTGTCCTGGGTACACTAACAACACAGCACTCACTGCCGCCAGTGAGGTAGCAAAAGAGAGGTCACTTGCTCGTGGCTATACTAATCGGAGTGGCTGCAGCTCTTAAATCTGTAATGTCTGGTTCTTTGCTAGGTTGGCTGTTCAAAGGCTTGTATCTCGCAAAGTACACCACATAGAAAAATAGTTCTTTCCCCATCAGTATTATGGTGCGGAAAAAAATGCATCCATGATGTAGTAAACCACATCTATGAAAGTGTACAACCCCTTCAAGCAGCAATTCCATTTAGCAACATTCTACTGCATGAGAAAAAATAAGTCACATTATTTTTAAATACAAGAAATACTAGAAATTGTTGTTTAGAAACAGAAAAACTGTTTAAATTAATGAGAAGCATGATTGCCCTTGCCTTCAGTTAGTGCAAATCCACTGTACCCATCAGCAGAGTACATTATTCATACTCAAGCCTTCGTCGGACATCACAAAATCTCTTTTGGCGTATAGCAGCGAGTTCTGCAGCGGACTGTGTTCGGGGATGGTGTGCTGTCATGGGTGGAGGCACGTCTTCGTTGCTGGCAGCAAAAGCCTCGTCGAAGGTTCTGAAGCGCTGACATGCTGCAACAGTTTCTTCCATCAAATCCCTGATGTAGTCTGAAATATATTACAGTTCCATCAAACCAAAATAAATTGTCTAAATGCACATATGCCCTCTATTACAGTTCATCGTCTGTAATTTTAGACTTGCTAAAAACAAGACAGTCTGTGTACCGTATGTTGCGTCCACATTCAGTGGGCACGCCACATAATGACCCTCCCTTGCACGCTGCAGCTTGATCTTGAATTTTCCTTCTCCGCTCCGCTTCACTGCTTGCACTCGATTTGCATTTTCGTTGAAATGGAGAGCTGCAAGTCGTGTTCTGAAAATGTGTATGGCATCAGAAATTAGCTTTCTACGAGGCGTATACTAACTAATAACTGCAATCCTCAAGACCTGGCTTCGAGGATTTTTTTGCAATTAACTGCACAGAAAAGGTGTTGAAAGCCCTCTGATCACATCACGAGTAGTGTTTTGTTGGAGGGAAGAGTGCACTGGTGCACCAAGAGCACAAAGTCATTACCTAGCTTGCATGACAGCCGGAGTGTAAGGCACAGACTTTGAAGCGAAGTGAATGATGACCGCATGGAATGACTCAAGGCTGTAAGTCTGCCCCGCTGGTGACAGCTGAGCTATGTCCTTTAAAAGGCAACGGTCCGTAGTGAGGGACACGAAACGACTGTGTTCATGTGAGCCTACATATCAGAGGTATAAGGGTTAATGTGCACGTCAGGAAAATCAAACCAAGTTATGTCAAAGTGAGAGTAAGAAATTCGCTACCAGGACAAAGCCAGTCTCTCCTTTCGAGGCTCCCATGCAGGCATCGTGTGTACTGTCCATCGTGCCCATCATGCACGTTAGCAACGTGATTGTTGATACCTAAGTACAAAATATGTAAATGGTATTGCTGCTGGTAAATGGAATTTTGTGCCTGGGCTGAAAAAAATGCATACGCTTCCAGATGGAGAGACGCAGCTCTATGTCGTCTCCACTCATGGCAGCACTCCAATACATGTGATTAGTAGCAGACTGGATCCAGAGTCCCACCTTTTCCAGCCCCCGTCGCTTACTGGCAGCAGCCATTTTCTTCTTTAAGCCTACATGAAGCAAGTGTAGAATTTTAATATGCGAAAACTGAAAGCGGAAATGATGCACTTGCTTTTCGCTACATGCCAGATGTCAAATCTGTGCTTTATATCAGCCTGCTGCGTACGCATGTATTTGCGAATGGCGGAGTGGCGATCTGTTGTCAGCGACGCAATCTGGATGCCTTCTGCTCGGAGGTCGGCTAAACCAGTCACCAAAGCATGTTTCTCCATACTGACGCTGCTTCGTACTTGCTCACACTGTAAAGCACATTCGCAGAAACAGTCACGGGTTATGAAATTCAGTGTTGCATTAAGTGTATTAAGAAACTAAGGTACCATATCTCCAAAAGGAAACCCCCAAAGGTTTAGTGAACAAGTAGTAACATATTAGCATCATACCAATCATAACTATAATAACAAGAGCAACAGAACGTCTGCACAATCCCGAATCCCTGTCCCAACACCTTACCTTTCCAACTTGAATTTGGACACTGTGGATGACTTTGTTAACTGAAGACGCCAGGAAAGAGTAGGTCATGTACTTCGCACTGAACCCTGGCGAGTCGCAGCGCCCATCACTGACAAGCTCAACTGGCTGCCCTCTCAGTTCTGCCAGAATCTGCTGCTGCTTTATGCTCCACACCTTAAACATAAAATGCTTTTCTTCTCATTGTATTCACTTTAATATGCATAGCGCACACTTCCAGCATGTTGGTCACACATTTCTGATCGAACTCACCTTACATGTAAATATACTCGCAATTTTTACTATTATAAAGCCTAGCACTGTATATCTAAAGTTGTGGGATGCGTGATCTTACCTTTTCTATAGCAGGTACCAGAAAACCTCTCTGGTAATTAAAATATGTTCGGTCACACATAACCTGCAGAGGGATGCCACAATTTTTATGTTACCTCACCCCATGCTATTTTTAATTTCAGCTTCTTGGTTATACCTGTACAGCTATGAAGCGGAGCAGCCTGAGAACTTTCGCAGGACTTGATCCGGAAAACAGAATGGCAGCCGACAGTAGGAGGTTTCCTGCTGCCTTCCCATTGATCATTGGCTGGCTGGTCCATGTATGCTGGTGCCCATTTGAGCAAACAGAACTGGCAGTCAGAAAGGTTCCTTCTGAAGACAGCGTGGTTTTGGCTGGTGTGTGACATGTTTTGCATTCCTGGAGCAGCTGGAGGAGGCAACTCTCAAAGACGACATATTTCTTCTCTGCATGGAGTGGAACATTGGAGTCCTCTCGTGGGGTGCTGCATAGAAAGGCAGCAGTGTGATGGCATATTGTAGAAGTGAGTGTGTCGCTAAGGAGGTGCTACAATGCAAGTTTTTCCATTATGGAAGTGCCCAAGAGTGACAAACTACAAGGCACTGTACTGAAGCTGTTTACCCAATACAATCTCATATTTCTAGTTAGTTTTCTATCTCAACAGTTTGAAAAAGATGGGTGGTGGTGGTGATGTAACACCTTGCAGTACACGGCCATGTCTCAGTTGAGAAAGGTCATTACCTCTCAAGACACCTAAACCGATGGAACAGTTTGCACGTGCAATGCTTCCTTGTTTTCTGTTTTATTTTCCCTGTCTGCTTCATTTTTTGTAATACAGTCTGCAGTTTACACATAATATATGTATGAAAACTGTTATGCACCATTACCCAGAGGAACCATACCTCACAAAACTGTCGTCAAAGGAAGGAGAGTAGGTTGTGTCCTTGTCATACTGTTCATTTGTGTGAGGCGTACTTGAAGTAACAGGGCTTGAATAAAGTTTGGGCGAAAAGGTACAAGACTCCTCTTGCTCAGACAACGCAACACAAGGTTCAGGTGCAGTAGTAGTCATTGTTGATGCATCCGTGGAATTTTTTGCACACTGTGTGTACGGGGCGCACACATCTGTTTGGGTGGCTACAGTCACAAGGTGCCTGACATGCAAGTTCACCTGTGTACCTGTTTCATGTTACAATCTGTGAGCTCAGGTCCACAGAAAAGCAATACTGACATCGTGTACTAACCTTTCGATGAAGAAATTGTAAGCGAGGCATCTGTTTGTGTTGACACTGAAGCCTGGTCCCTTCTTCTACAATTGTCACACAATATGCTTGCATGATCGACCAGGGTGGCAGAGCTATCGTCCCGGGAAGAGTACGTGTGATCGCCTTCAGGAGAAAAAACGGCGAAGCTATCCTCTGACGCGAAACTGGCAGGTTCGGTTGGAAACAGAGTCTCTGCCTCCTGCAGAAATTAACGCATTTTTGCACACTGGCGTAGCACAGAATTTTTCATTCCATTGTAGCTAATCACTACATATTTCTGGTATCCTACGATCATAGCGGCAGCCCCCTGAGGCGTTCTCCTGATTAGTTGTGACTAATTAGCACTCTACTGCGAAAGACAGGCGTTCAGCGCAAACACTGCGAATGTGAAGTGAGAAACATGAACTTACGCCGCCAAACTGCACGCCGGTTCCTCTCAGGAACAGAGTTGGGACTGCGTCACTTGTCAGTCTTGCACGTGCAAACGAAATGCCTGCAGCTTCTGCAGCCGCGGCGTTCAAACTGTTTGCCCTGAACGAGTGCACTGTAAAGTGTTTACTACAAACAACTACGTTCATGTTGGTGGGCAAGTCGCCTTCTGGCCACAAGGCGTCGATCCACAACTGCCTCCTAGGATTTCTTCTTGGCAGCTCATGAAAGCTTGCACTAGGTTCCGGGTTGCAGCACGGCACAACGCAGCGCCGGGACATGGTACTAACTAGAAACTCAGTACCTCAGAAAAAAAAAAAAGAATAAAACAATGCCAACGAACCCCACAACACCGCAGGTCAAAACACGCGGACGCGAGAAACGTGCTCCGAACGAAAGCGGAAACCGCTATGACGTTCAGTCACAGAACTTCCGTTCTGACGTAACTTCCCGTTTGTGTCACGGAGCTGTTCGGCGCCGCATGGCGCGACGGGCGACGGGGGCCTCGAAAATAGGGGATTTTTAAAACTCGATAGCATAAAAAATAATAGGATGTGGGAAGCGGGACTTTGCGTACGAAGTGCGTGGAGTGAAGTGTACAGACCCTGCTAGAGACAAAGTCCTACCCATATGGTTTCTCAACCCCTTTAACTTGATTCTTCCCCGAATTGAAGATTGCCTGCTTAGGCCGAAACCTGATTTTTACCAGGCAAATTGCCCTCAGTGAGACGTCTGTAGGAACAAACACTAACGTGCAGTTTACATCACAGTTTGTACAAAGCCAGTACAGTTAGTTTGAGTAGCTGAGCCCGATTTCTGCCCGAATTTAGCATACTGGAGGTTTTTCCACCAGAATTCGCATGAATTTAGAGCACGTGTTTATTCACCAGATTTTTACTCCCCCCCCCCACCCCGAGTTTAGAAAAAAAAATCCCGAAAAGTTCAGGCTCTAAAGCTTTCCGGACTCCATATGTTATCCCGGGAGACAGTACTATTCAACTGCTATTTCGCTGTCTGTGTGAAATAGGCTAACAGATAATGAGCTCTACAGTTCATCGGTATTGTTATTACATAAAAAGAATGTAAACACACATAACCGCCTTTGTCCTGTATTTCTTTATGCATTGTGTTGTTCCACACCTACCAGACTGGTCAATTTTACTGCAACATTCGTGCTCAGTTTATACCCAGTTTTGCTCACTGTCGCTGTAGCTTCTTCAAAACCCTTTTTCTTCGTTTGTTTCAGGTTCTCTCAGGCTCTTGAGAATACATCTCTGCATTCTGGGTGCTCCACTCGGAGTCGCTTTTTCTGCACCTCTCTGGATAACCTTTGTATGGAACTGTGGGTAAGTCCTTGGTAACATCGCCTTGATCTTGAAATGTTGACATGACAGGACGAGACTCAGAATGAAGTTGCCATCAGTGCTTTTGCTCTAATTGTGGTCTGGAAAAGTTCATGTATTGGCTTCAGCTGCTACAGCAAGATGTAGCTAACTTTCTGATTGCGTTGGCATTCCAACTAAATTGTTTCCGAACACAGCCATGAAATAAAGAGCTCTGTTTCTCTTTCAAAACCAAGGCAGATGCTGAACAGGCATGACAAGAAGAGTCCTGCTTTTGCACAAGTATAAGCTTCCATTTCTCTCCCTGTCACTTTTTTTTTATTGTTGTTGGATAAAGACGGTAATTGCTGTTCCTGAAGGATATTTTTGAAATGTGCAAGACAGATAAACTTCTAGTTAGTTTTCAGAGACTACGTATTACTTTGAAGATCTAGCTTTAGTTGTGTAGCTGACGACGATGCTAGGCCACGCCCTCGTGACCAGCCAAGCTCGTCGGCACGCATCATCTTCACCCGCGTTCATTCTAGTTGCGCTCTTGCCCAGTAAACTGGCTATTCCTTCTGCTGTCTGTCTTCGACTCTTTTCTTCACGTCGCGACAACTGGTGACCCGAAGACTATATGCACCAACCTTCCGCGCATCCAGACGACCCAGGCATGCCTACCCCTCGATCTGGCACCAACACTTCGCCTGGCACTTCGGCCGCGGCCGTTACCCATGAAGACCCGACCTATCAGCCTATCGCCACAGACCTCACGGCGACTGTCAAGAGCCTGCAGTGCAACGTAAATCGTCTGACTGAGTTAGTGACCGGTTTGCGACAGTTGAAAGGAAAAGTTATTAGTATCTCTTTGATAATCGAAATACGTACTGGTTCTAGTTCAACAAGCTATCCTTGCACCACAGCTTTTTCAAAACCCTTTTTTGATTTTACAGGGATCTAGCAAGTGTACGTCAACCAGCGTGATGATGCTACGCGCACATCTGAAGTCGACTTAGCAAGCATGGAGGAAATTTCTGTCAGACGTGAGCAGGAATAAACCTTCAGGAGAATCACACCTATATGGTTTGCTGTTTATGTCCACTCTGCTGCGGTCACACAGAAGACAGGCCGTTTTGCTCTTGCGACTCATGCTAGCAGGTGTCTACGGGTTCTGAAACATATTGGGTAACCAGGATGCTGATATGAGCGGTACTTGGCTTCTATGGGAGGTCATACATATTTCTATGAAACAGCATCGCGTCAAAATCGCAAGGATAAACCACTAAACACTAAAAACGTTATCGAACGAAAGAGACATACCGTATTCGTACGATTGCAAGACGAGTTTTTTTTTTTCAAAAAATGGTGCCGCGAAAATCGGGGTCGTCTTGCAATTGAAACCGTACGCTCCCACCAAAATAACGGGAGAGGGAAACGGCAAACAGAAGGGGAGAGTGAGGGGCGACCCCACGTGCTGCTTGGCAGCCTTCCAGTTTTCTCCTCCCTTAGTTTTTGGCTGTTTCCCGTAGTGATAGGAAGTCCGACTCATTTGGTGAACCGGTTCATTTCAATCAGTTCACTTTACTGATTCGTTCATGAACCAGTGACGTCACAGTTTTTGTGACGTCATACTGCTATTGCAGCCAGCTCATGGGCACATCGTAGGTGCTATCTGCTGGAATGCAGGCTCACCGGTCACAGTGAAAGCCTTCCTCCCCTGAGACAGCCTTCCATCCCGTGCACAAGGAGTCCACAGCTCCCAAATCACATCAATTCATGAACGACGACAGAGCGCGAGTCGTAAACGGCGAGCCAACTTATAAGGCCACAGCGGCTACATCACACCAATGCACAGGAGCTCACTGCAGCCAAAACCATTTCTCAACGAACAACTCAAAGAGCGCCACCGCTACAACCCCATTTACCTGTTTGCCGAGCTCCAATGCGCTCTGTCCAACTCTCACTCAGCCATCCAGCTCATCAGTCCTCTCACTCCAGAACCACACGAACACTGATCATGAAGCGGAGAGCATAGACCCACAAGGATTGAAAACATTGCTGTTCCCGTGATCGGCGGCCAAACAGACAGTAAACAAAGCGGTAGTTGCTCATGTGGATCATCTCAGGACTTCTTTCAGACTTGATCGTTGGTCTTATTCAGTATACTTGCGATTAAACACGTTGTACAGGCGCTATTTATGCAGCCTGCGTTGTGAAACGTGAGACGACGTATGGAGCGGCAATGCTTGTCCTTCCGACAGATCGCTTCATTGCACCACATGATATTCCCAGGTAGCACACACAGTGGTCCTGTATTGTAAGTTATTTAAAAACTCATTATTGTGAGCCTTTGAGGTCAACCAGCCACGGGGGCACGACAGGGCTCCCTCCGTCACACGAGAGCCACGACTGCAAACACCAAACGGCGCCGGCGAGCCTCTCTGAACCGAAAAGCGCACCGACTGCACAGTTCAGTCCGCTGATTCGTTCACTGTGATCGAATCATTCGCGATTGACACATCTCTAGTTTCACGTGTTCTCCGGTGCTAGTTACATTTTGAATTTCCACGTGCGTTTCGTGATGGCCCCCAAGCGCGTCTTCTACTCCGCCTCGTTCAAGAGAAAGGTGACTGAAGCTGCTGAAGCCACGAGGAACAACGTTCAAGTTGGACAGCGTTTCGGAGTTTCCGAGGCGAACGTTCGAACGTGGCTTGGCCAACGGAAGGAAATATCGAACTGTTCCAGCACGAGGAACACCTTTGGTGGCCAATACCGGGTGCTATGTCGACTTAGAAAATTTAGTCTCCGAGTATGTCAGAGTGTTGCGAGGCAGATGTGTCACGGTCACTGCAGAGATGATTCAAGCAAAGGCACGCCAGATCGCACGTGAGAAAGGCCTACTGCACTCGACATTCAAGGAAAGCAGGCAATGGGTGCAAAAGTTCATGAAGCGAGCGGGATTCTCGTTACGAAGGAGAACGAACGGCCGGTCAACGGATGCCTGCGCACTTTGAGGAGAAACTTCGTGAATTTCAACGATACATGATACGACTGCGCCAGCAGCGCTCCTTCCCTTTGGGCCAGATCAGCAATGCCGATCAAACACAACGTTCGAGGACAGAGGTACGAAGCAAGTGAAGATTCGCACTTCATGGTGTGAGAAGCAAAGGGTGACCGTCATGCTGTTCTGCACAGCTGACGGTCACAAACTGCCGCCCTACATCATCTTCACCAGAAAGACGCTTCCGAAGAAAGAGCAGCTTCCACGGGGTGCCGTCATCAGGTGCAACGAAAAGGGGTGGATTACGTCCCAACTGTTCGATGAATGGCTGAAGTTCGTGTGGTTTCGCCGACCGGGAAGCCTGTTGTGTCGTCGCTCGATGCTGGTGGTGGACTCGTTTAAGAGTCACACAGGTGATTGCAGCAAAGAAATGCTTCGAACAAATGGCAGCGACTTGGTAGTCGTTCCGGGCGGCATGACGTCACAAATTCAGCCCCTAGACGTGGCGATCAACAAACCTTTCAAGTTTTGTTGATGCGAGCGTTCAATAAATGCAGCGCCTCCAACGCGACGGACGGAAGCGAAGACGACCTGTTATGGGAGGACTCGGACAAGGAGAACAGTGATGATTCTGACATGGCACGCCTTAAAATAGATGAAAGCCGAGAGTTCTGTATAAAGTGAGTTTGTACCGATTTCTTGTCTGCTTTTCTCTCTTTTTTTTCCAATTTTACGAGTGAATATATTTAGGGTCGTCTTGCAATCGGCAGCGTCTTGCATACGTGCAAATACGGTAATGTAAGAAAATGACTACACGTAATTTTCGGATGCTTGTTTCGCACTTGTCGAAAACGCTCTCCAGTCTTTTATCCACGAGGAACACGCAATCTAGGAATATAGCTTCACGTGAATTTCACAGCTTTGTTTCATACTTCTCAGAAATGAGCTTCTCATCTTTTTCACGATGTACACAATTAATACAGTTGCCATGCATGTGCCCGTTTTTTTCACGAAAATTTTTTTTGCAGTGCACGTGATCCTGCCGCAGGTGAAGGTGCAGGCAGTGAAAAAAAACCGTCCGATGGCGATGGCACTTTCAGATAAGCCTATGATGTCCGATCGCTCATGATGATTGTGCACTGTCTGGCATTTTCACATTTGTCCACTTGGAAGTGACAGACGCCACTGCACTCGTTGTATTCCAACACCGGGTGCCGGTTGCCTCTGAAAGTGCAGGGACAGTTGCATCGCCGATCATCTGCTCTTCAATGACGTTTGTCTGCAGAGGGAGCTGGCTGATTTACGCACCCACCTTTTGTCGTGATGACCGCCGCACATGCGTTACCTCGAGCCGCTGGACAACAGGTACGTCTTAAATGGCGTAATTTCGTAATTCCAGTTTGATTTCTAGCACATGGATAGCGCTTTACTAAAAGTTTGCTGCTCTTAGTCAAAGAAATAAATACTTCTATTTACTATTGTTCCGCACTGGCGCCTCCATATTGCTCCTGCACAAGCTGGATTTATGGTTGCTTTGGCACAAGAAACCGAAGGAGATACCAGGATGTGCTGTGCACTGGATCAGGATGCTGTACCTATCAACTTCATATAGTGGATAATACGAGTAACATAAGTGTCAAGTGGACCACTGTACAATGCAAACCAGGCATATCTTGCATGCTAGGAATCATCGTTATTGTCATTGTTGTTTTTGCATGTTCATGAAAGCTGGTTTGCTATTCAGAAGACGTAACTGTGTACACAATCAAAACAATATCGATGGTTCCTGCTTTTCTTAACCATATGTGGTGACGAAATGTTGCAGTGGGAAGTCACAAATTATTGAGCGGTTATACTACTGGTAATACCGTTAGTCATATGTGTTTGCTCTGACAGTTTTGAAATGTTGAACCCTTTGTATCAGTTCTTGAAGCATGTCTCACAAGCAGTGTAGACTTGAAGTCAGATATTGCAAGTACAGTGGAGTGTGTAAATAATTTTCATTGCAAATCATTCTGGAGTACAAACCGAGGTTATCACACGACGAGGACAAGCATTGGTACCTGTGTAGTACATATTTTGAGTAGCCTATTCAGCTTCACCATAGGGTGTTTTCTTTGTACCACATTTTTTCACCTATGTTTGAAGAAAAAAAAGTAATGCCTTTTGCCCTAAGCACGGATTTATGCTTCATGTCTAAATGGAGGATAGAGGTTACTCCCAATGTGTATCTCCCCCTGTGTACAAGAAAGCTTTGTGAACATGAGACGAATATTAAACGTGTGAAACAAAAACCGATTACATTATGTCAATAGATTTTATTTCCCCCATTCTTGCTGTCTTTTTTAGGCATTTAGGTTCAGGTGTAGGTTTAGGTGTAGGTTGGCATTTAGGTTCATGTTGACAGTGTGGTAACAGCCTGTTTCCTTCCATACAGCATACCAGCAATGCAGATGTGGAAATTCAAGTGTTGAAAAAGAGAAAAAAAATTAAGAGAAAAAAAATTGTGGGTTCATAACGCAGTATTTGTTGCTGCATAAAAAATGGTGGCCCTGGAAAGGACCTTCTTTTGAAAGGCTCACTTCCGGAACCTAGAAATAAAAATTTACAGTATAACAACACCCAGCCTTCACAGTATGTGAGCAATATATATAACTTGCAGAGGCTGATACACTCTTAAACCCGTACCTTTTATTGTAACTTTTAGAAACATGTAACTTCTATATAGACGTAGATTTCGAGATTTCTTATAGGTTACACCACTGTAACGTATATTTAGAGGTTAAAATCGATCAAAGTCATGTCTTTACAACACGAATAGAGGTTACATCTCGGAAAAAAACAAAAACAGCTTGTTGTAACTTATAAATGTACCCTCTACTCCGACACTGTAACTCCTAAGCGAAATCTCCAACGATAATTTCTTTGTTAGTTTCTTATCGTTTGTTTTCCTTCTGCTTTTCAGCATAATGCCGCGTTTCAGCCTCCCATTCGAGACGACAGTTGCGAATCTACGCTGTTATTTTTTATCTATTTCAGCGTCATCTATACGTCGACTACATGTTATCAATGCTCTATGAACACAGATTATAAGTTCGCAGTCTGGAATACTGATACTATGTTTGTTTCTAAAGGGTGGAAAACCATTGTCAATGCCGCAACCACCAACCGGGACCAAGTCCTATGGTAGCTGGCTCGTTCTCGGTAATGCAAGTGTTCCAGATATGTGAAATCCAGATAAGCGAAGCATAACTATACATTAACGACCTTCCAAATGATCTTACATCAGTGATTTATTCAGACCCCCCAGAAAAAAAAATATCTGGAGCCCCCCCCCCCCATAAAATCTGGTGAGATTGCAGAATATTGAGTAACAAGCATGTAAATATACCCTCCCTCCCAAAAAAAGAACCAAATTCTGGTGATAATTTCTTGCTCTAATAAAGTGCATGTGACTTATTCCATTAATAACATTCCATTTCTATCAGTATCACCACGGTCTCTGGGTGGATTACAAATACCTCAGCATTTTCATTTCATCTAACCTGTCCTGGCTTCCTCATGTTGAACACATCACTACCAAGCATCTCGAGCTCCAGGTTACACCGCTGAATTTTTTCATCCACTCCAACTAACACTATAGTGACTGTATAAATTACTAGCCCTTCCTAAGTTAGTCGGATACCGACTACATCAACATTTCAAACTCAATAGAAACAGTACAATGCAAGACAGCCTGTTCATATTTGGTAACTACAACGCCAGTATCACTGATATGAAACATATCCTCCATCTGCTTCTACTTTGCACTTGTCGAAAAATAACTAGTCTTTGTTTCGACAAGATTTATTATCATTCATAATAATCACCTCAGAGAATCTTTGGTCTAACAGGCTACATATATCTCATATTGTGCCGATCACCCGTAGAAAGTGGGTATTCCCTCATGTTCAAGGAAGTCATTTCTGAATTAATTTCTTCCTCGTATGTTGTTGTAGTGGAACCGCCTTCCCGGTACCATCGTCAAGCAATTCAAGAACTGGTTATGTGTGTGTGTGTGTTTTCATTCCACATGTTGTACACTTGTGCTGTGTTTTTTGCTCTCTAATAGGCTCAATCCCTTCATTTTTTCAATTCACTTTGTGCAGTTTTGTTCATGTGGACCTAATTTGGAAATATTTTTGTATGCTGCTTATATTAACATCGTACCCTTTTTAATCCACTCCTGGCTCGATCTAAAGAAAAACTAAGAGATTGTGAAGCTACGTGGAACCCTAGTGAGAATCATTGTGCAGTATACAGCACATACAGGGTGTCTACGCTAAGTGGGAACAGATTTTTTTTAAATATATCAATCACTTTTTCCGAGATGAAATCAATTGCAATATAGCATATGCTGAAGGGCACTCCCTAGGGGAGCATTAACAGACTCCTAAGGCAATGTCTTAATTAACTTTCAATAATTAACTTTTTAATTATAAAAGCTACGAAGTTGCTCCAATGAGAACATCTGATATCTTCGGTCACCAGATACCAAAGCCGTTTTCAGAACAAAAATCCGTTCGATAGATCGTCCGCAAAAAATTCGTGAAGGAACGCCATTTTATTCTTTATTTGGTTTCTTGCGCATCTTCAAAGAAGCGGCTTTCCTTTACCCCAGTGTGAGAGAGTGAAAGAGCACAGTGCCACCTATTGCGTCGAAGATTAGCTTTAACTTGCGGAAACAAAACAAAAACACAAATCTATCGGGTGACTCTATCGCGACTGCCCTTATCTTGGGCTGCATTTTCTGTTTTCTTTTAATCTTTTTCCAGGACGCTAGAGGCGATAGTGTGCTCTTTCATCCTCTCGTATTGGGGGCGAAGGAAAGACGCGTCTCTAGAGATGCGCAGTGAATAAAATAAAGAAAAAATGGCGTTCCTTCACGAATTTCTTGCGGACGATCTATCCAACGGATTTTTGTTCTGAAAACGACTTTGGTATCTAGTGACCGAAGAGATCAGATGTTCTCATTGGAGCAACTTCGTAGCTTTTATAATTAAAAAGTTAATTATTGAAAGTTAATTAAGACATTGCCTTAGGAGTCTGTTAATGCCCCCTAGGGAGTGCCCTTCAGCATATGCTATATTGCAATTGATTTCATCTCGGAAAAAGTGATTGATATATTTTTAAAAATCTGTTCACACTTAGCGTGGACTCCCTGTATATATATACATGAAAATAAAAAAAGAAAATGTGCTAGTAAATATTGCATATTGGTCGTCAGTTTGAACATTTATAATGATAATCATGCACTGTGTTGAAAGAACAAATTATCTCGTTTTGTGGCCTTCTTCGTTTCAGAAGTGACTAAGTTTATCTCAACAGTGGACAGCCAGATTCTGAACATTCCATCTGTTTGATCCACAGGATTCCATCTGTGCAGCGTAAGTCTAAAAGAGAGAGGTCAAACAACAGCAATGATGCCCGAGGTGCCTGTTCGCCCCACATGAACGCCAACAGTGTAAGACTATCAACTTTTTATGACAACGAATGCGTCAAGATTATTCGTAATAGTGAAAGCGGCACACTTCATCGGGTGACACCTCTTGAGTGAACACCGCAAATTATAGGACTTGCTATGTTCCTGCCACCCACCACAAAGGTCCAAGTGTTTCACGATGTAGGCAACGTGCAAGAAAAAAATGACCTTGGGTGGCCTGCAAAGGCGTGCCAGTGAGTCAGTTGTAACGGCAGTGGCCACGCGTGGGGCCAGAAATGTGGTGCTCGCTTGTACATTCCATCACTGCCAGTCAGAACTCATGTTGAGGAAGGCCATCTCCTCCTGATGGTCCTGAGGTTGAGCAAGTCTCCTCTACTAGAGGAGTAAGAACACACCATGTGATGCCATCGAGAACATTCCACCTCCCCAGCATTTTTTCCATGAACTTTCCGATCTGTCGTGAGAAACGCTATAGGGGCACAGAGTCTTGGTAGCACTCATCTAAGCCCTACACAGCCACATCCCCCATTCCCTGACAGACTTGCTTTGCCAGCAGCAACATTAGCAAGGGTGAAGCAAGTTGCTTAACTGGCTTAAAACTGTACTACAATGCAACTTCAGCTACTGTGCAATAAATCCTCGACTCCAATGACTAACGCGTTTATCTACAAGACAACTTTAGCCCCACACCATTACATTGTTGATTGGTATGAGTAAAGGTCCATTGTCCGTTTTAGTGTACCGGATTCAATGTGCAGAGAAACTGTTGTCTAAGATTTTGAAATGTAAAAACATATATATAGTCAAAATAAATGATATACAATGTGAAAACATCTGTTTATCTTGGTTAGAATTAGAAATAAAATTGTCCTATTAATACACAAGAGACGCAGGAATTGCTGGTTACATGGTTCTGTTGTCCTAGTTCCTTGGCTAGTCGGCTAGGATGCAGCTTGGAAGAAGGTACATGAAAGTGCTCTTTCTGCACCTATGTGAAGTTCAGAGAAGGAGATCGGAGCTCTGAAAAACAAAAAGGAAAGCAGGATACGAAGACGGAAGCACAGCAATATCAGAAGTAGATGTTGCACAGCATATATTTCATGACATGCAATTGTCATAAAAAGGAAGGCAAAGACTTTAGAAATGGGTGCAGCAGAAAAATGCATGACGGGGATGACGAAAGCGTTGTGCAAATGAGGCGAGATTGGTTTCTGGGGACATCAGAGTGCGCATTTGAAGGAGAGAGACACAGAGACTTCAACTGAATCACAGTGGGGTAGAGATATTGTTAACATTGGAAAGAAACATCAGCTCCTTGCAAGTGCTTGTGAAATGGGACGTGAAGCAAAATTCATGAGGTGAGCGAATAAAGCATCGAGAAAATGAGGCGAAATTGATTTCTGGAATGCTTTAGAGTGTGTATATTTATAGAATATGAACTTATCTTTAATGTGCGTGAGGTAGAAATATTTTTAAAATTGTAAAGAAACATCGGCAGGTGGTTGGGAGATTTGAAACGCCCTGGAACGTGCAAGCTGAACATGAGAGAACTGATGTTCTGAGGGTGGAACAACATAGAAAGGAGAAAGACATACAAGCCTCAAATTGCCTAGGAAATTAACAATGAAAGATAGAAGTCATTGAAAAGGTTAGCCAGCTGTAGGACTTGAAGACAGATATTCTGGATTTCTGGTCCAGGAATTTGTAGAGCACTGGGCCGGAAATCCAGAAGATGTGAGTACCACAGGTGGCTAACCTTTTATGTGATATCCATCTTTCATCGTGCAAGTTCAGTGGTGAAATAATTGAGTGAATGACATAAAACGTGTTGTCGAGTGCTGTAGAATATCTACTTGAACGATATGCACGTACCTTGGCCAGAGTGGGGTAGAAGTATTTTTAACATCGAAGATAAATTTCGCACACTGCTTAAGACAGGAGCAGTATTTCCAAAATGTGGTCACTGTGTGAATAAAAAATGCAGTTAATGAGATGAAATTGATTTCTGGATTGCTTCGGGGTTTCTACTGATAAAACCTGGATTTATCTTGAGCCTGAGTGAGGTAGAAATATTTTTAACATTTAAAAAAAGATGAGCAAGTGCTCCGAAAATGAGCGGTGCAGCGAAATTTGTGGGGCAAGTGATGAAAGGACTGGGGACATAAGGTGAAATTGATCTCTGGAATGAGTCAGAAAATATGAACTTACATTGAATGTGTGTGAGGTAGAAATATTTTTCAGTTTGGAAAGGAAACGTCAGCAGGTGGTTCGAAGGCCGTGCCCTGGAATGTGGAAGTTGAGTGTTAAAGCAATGAATATATGACATGAAATTTGTTTCTGGAATGCTTCAGAATGTGTATTTAGAGTGCACAAACTTATCTTGACTGTGAGATGAGTAAAGGCATTTTGAACATTGGAAAGAAATATTGGCAAGTGGTTCGGAAATGAGCAGTGCAGCGTCTATATCACGGTCGTGGAATGGGGTCCCCATTCCATTCTAATCCGAAGAATGGACATGTGTGATAATTCCATTGCGTTTAATTCCTTGGAATGGAAAGGTGTTGTGAATTCCCACTCCTGTAATAGCTTGACAACCTCATTTCATTCCTTTAATTCCATCAAAAAAAGAGAAGGCACCACAGCTCAAAACCGTTATTTTTTTGGGTTCAGTTCAAGTTTATCGGTTTGGTTCCGGTTCAGTGCAACCATGATAACGCTTTTAAACCAATATTAATCGGTTCGAACCAGTTTACGTGTGCTGTGCTAATCAGTGTACCACATGTGAGAATGAATATCAGGGTCTGGCAATGGCTTGCTCCTTCTTTCTTCCTCTTACTCCCTCGCCTCTACGCTTCATATACAGAGAACGATGCAGTTAACAGCAGATAATCTTTTACTGCACCAAAACGTGTTGGGAAATGGCATACAGCTAGCATACCATTGAAGTCCATTGCAAAAGGCTATCGCCAATTCATAAAGGAAAAAAAAGAAGCGAGAAGAAAGTGGCCACGTGGTACATAGGCGTATCCCACAGCCCCATGCGCAGGCAGACACGTTGCAGGCCGTTGAAAAGAGGGCGCTTCTACTGTTTTCCCTTTCTCCATGCTTTTTTACCGTATGGCGAACCGGTTACTGCATCATATTTTTTTGGTTCAGTTCCGGTTCGTTCAAGGGGAGAGAAAACAAGTTTACAGTTAGGTACGAGTTAAAAAAAAGTTTTTTTTTTCGGTTTTCAGTTACGGTTCAGTTACAGTGTCGACCCCTGGAAGGGATGGGTAACTGCAGTAAGCTAGCCCAAAAGCGCCAGATGAGATCTACATCACCCAGCACAAAAAAAAAAGATACAAAGACCATTTGATCTTGATGGTGTGCAGGTGCAGTGCGTGCTTGCAAAGGGCGCAAGGGCAGGAACCAGTGGGGTTGTTATAATTTCATTAAATTTCTTACGACAAATAAAAACAATAAATACATAACACAAAATTATAAAAGATGGAGGACCTAGAGGGAAGGTTGGGTTAAAAGCAAAACTACCACTATTCCTGCAGAGAAATGACTAATTTCATTCCCATACCATTCCTAGGACAGCCTCGGCCATTCCATTGCAATTTTGTTCGGGACTCTGATAAATCTGGAATGATTCCGGAATGATTCCAAATCTGCAGTGACAACTCCAAAACCTTGTCTATATACATTCAGTCTGAGTGGGGAAGAAATATTTTTAAAAGAGGCAATAATTTCTCCTGACAGCTGGGATGGAATGTAGGACAAACCATGCAATTTCTGGAAATAAAGAATTGAACAAATGACATGAAATTCATTTCTAGAGCAGGGCATGATTTCTATTTACAGACAATACAAATATATTTAGTCTGGGTGGGGGAGTAAAATTTCTAAGATTGGCAAGAATCATCGGTAAGTGGATAGGAGATGCGTCGTGCCGTTAAGTGTGAGAGTTGAGTGATGAAAAAATTGGGGAAAGGAGTGAAACTGGTTTCTGGAATATACCATAATGCCTACTTCTTTAGTAGAGTTATACTGAGGCTGGATTAAAAAAACATTCTTGTGAGCTTTACATTGAAATGCGAAGAAATGCTTCGGCCAGGAGGTGTGTCGCGTGAGGTAGTTCATTAGTCAAATTAAATGAGTTCAATTTTTGAAGTGGTCTTGGTAGCGCATTTAGGGACAATATAGCTATACTTACTCTGCGAATGTAGCCGTGGATTCTGTGCTCCTTCGGAAAACGTGAAGTAAGGGGGGAATCGTGTAATAAAACAGCGGATATATGAAGAGAAGTAGATGTATCTAGACGAGGAATGCACTAATCAATTGATATTTGGCGTCAGTGTGTTCCATGATGTGAGGACTATAGACTAGGAAAAATGATAAAAGCATAATAATCCGTCGCTGGGGACGACATGCAGCAAAATCGTGTTAACTATTGTTTAATCGTGTACAAAAAAAGAAAAACGGTTGCAACAGGTAGAGGAACGACTAATCAATCGATATTAGGCAGTTATTTTCAATAAAAACGCTAAGTTATTTCAAATGAAGCTAGAAAACTTACGGCATCTATTCAAAAAACGACCCGCCTTGCCTCACGTTGAAATATGACGTCACTTCCTGTAATCTCGTTCCCAGTTTCTTTTCTTATGTTGAACTTGTGGTTCAGCCATTTCGTGATTCCTGGATGGATGGATGGATGGATGGATGAATGGATGGATAGTGGCTGTTCTCTTTGTAGCGGGCGGTGACGTTGCGCCACCTAGCCAAAGAAAGAAGAAATAAGTGTTAAACTAAAGTGTTAAAAGGACTAAGCCTAATCGTTTGTGACCCCAATTTTAGCACTGACTACCGTTGATAAACTTCCTCTTCCACCAGAAATTCAACCTGGCCTTCGTTATTCCGACTGCCTCGGAATCCACCTCACCCTCCTCATTCCCAAAGCCCAGTGCTCTCCACATCTCTGTGCCCTCCCTCGGTCCCGGATGAAGTCCCTTGCATTCCAGTATGACGTGCGCGGTGGTCTCTTCTCCTTGACACAAATCGCATCGCGTGCTGATGTCGGGTTGAAATTTTGCATAATGCGTTTTAGTCCTCATCATACCGGTTCTGGCCTCGAACAGCAGCGCGCTCCCCTGGGAGTTATCAAAAAATCTCTCCTTGGCGATGTCTTTCTTTCTCTCTCTGTACAATCCCAGCGCCCTCTTCCCCTCCATATGTGAACGCCAGACTTCTGTCTCAGATTCCTTAACTTGATTTTTAATGCTTTTCTTTTCGTCCCTGGGTTTCGTAAGGTATTTAGACGCGAGCTTCCTGGTGCGCTTCCTCCACCGCGTGTCCACGTTCTTTAAGTATATGTAAGACAAAACCCTCCTCGCCCATCTTTTATCTCCCAGTTTCCGGACCCTGTTCTCGTACCGAAGTTTGCTTTTTGCTTCCTTTTTGCTTCCCGTCCCTCGAAAGTCGCCCACCCCATGTCTCCCAACACCCCCTCATTGGGTGTCATCCCGTGCGCCCCAAGTGCCAATCTCCCCACCCCTCGCTGCCTAGATTCCATAAACTGTATGATGCCGGCATTTATGCTCAGTACCGCGTTTGCAAACGTGATACCTGGTACCATTACAGACTTCCACACCCCTCTCATTACTTCGTATTTATTGTGCACCCACAAGGCTTTGCTTTTCATGATCGACGAGTTCCTCCTTGTTTTCCTGTCTAGCTCTTCTTCGTGGTCTTTTAGATAATTCTTTTCGTCCGATAGCCACATCCCCAGGTATTTGTACTTCGAAACAGTTTGTACCTCCGTGTCCTGCACAGACAGCGGTGTCTCTTCTCTCGCGTTGTACCTCATGATTTCTGATTTGTCGCCACTGAACCTGAGTCCCAAAGTCTGACCGGCTTTTCCGCATATGTACATGAGCCCTTGCAAGTCTTGTGCTGTGTTCGCCATCAGTACAATATCATCCGCATATATCAAGCCTGGAACCTTCCGCCCTTTTTGTTGTCGACCCACCCCGTAGCTGATGTCGAAGCCCAGGCCGCATTCCTCTAGCTCCTTCTCTATACCTCTAATCTACAGCATGAACAATATCGGTGACAGTGGGCATCCCTGCCTGAGCCCCTGTTTTACCTGCACATTCCCAACGTTGTTCCCTTCCCATGTAATGTCCACCGAGCTGCCCCTAATACTCATGCCCAATGCGTGTAGCTTCTCCCATAAAACCGAAAGAACAACAGAATCATACGCCCCCTTAATGTCAAGAAAGCAGAGAAATAATGGACGCCCTTCGTTCCGCGCTATTTCCATGCACTGGGTTAGCACAAACAGATTATCGTCCAACCTTCGTCCCTTTCTGAACCCATTCTGCAATTCACCGAGTACCCCATTTCCCTCCACACAAGCTTGGATTCTTTCCTTCAAGATCTGCATTGCTATCCTGTTCAGCACTGACGTGACCGTAATCGGTCGGTACGATTCAATCATTTCCTTGCTCCCTCTACCTTTATACACTAAACTGACTCTCCCTTTTTTCCATTCAGGAGGTATGTCTCCGCTGACTAGAGTCCTGCTAACTATCTCTCGGAGAATCCTCTGGCTCGATGGTTGGAGTAGTTTTATGAATGCCACCGGGACCCCATCCGGTCCTGTCGCTGTACCATTTGGGATTGCTCTTAGTGCTCGCGACCATTCTGCCTCCGATACCCCATCAATGTCGCCTCCAAGACCCTCCACATCTCCCGTCTCCATCGGTACCTTCGCAACTTCCACTTGTTCCGTAGATCTGAAACCTCTATTGCGATCACGATGCCGCGCCTCTGCAAGCACTCATGGGAATTACAATGTGATTGCGATCAGGCTGTTTTCCCTGAGCGCGATTATTGCGTGATCGGGCTCATCACGGCGATCATGTTGTTCTGCAAAAGACTCCAAGTATAGGGAAGCGCGCACTTTCTGTGAGCGTTCGCAACGCCATGTGTTCCCTCCCCGTCTGCCTAGTTTCAGAATATGGTTAATGCTCTTGCTTCACGGTTGTCTACCCATCAGCGGCGGTCCCAAGGGGGGGCGGTCGCGCCCCCCCCTCAAAAGTCCAGTTTTCATCTCTTTCCCTGTGACATTCTCCAGGAGAGCGAAGAGGACGCAACCCCAAACTTGTTACTCATAAGACTTTGAAGAAGTTTGACAGAAGTGATCCACTGGAAACAGCTGCCGAGTACTATATGAGCGGCTCCATGCTCGCTAGGTCAACATGAATGCGGTCCAAGTAGAGTACAACAGGCTTTATGCTGGGTACTATACCTAACATGGATCACCAGTGGTAGGATTTCGTGCGACAAAAGGTTGAGCCCTTGTCCAGAACCCCTTTCCCCCTCGCACCCAAATGAACAGCGAATGGCTAAAGGCTCGCAGACGTCGCCCCCTCCCCAAAGTTCTTCGCTGGGACCGTCCCTGCTTCCCTAGCATCCCCTGCCCATGAAATTCAAATATAAGAGGCGATATTTGCATAAAGCTTGCCCTTGGATGCTTTCTCACCTGTTATCATCCTTCGTATCTCTAATTTTTCATCTCGTAAACGTCTCTAATTTTTCATGTACCGTCTTTGCCGAACACTGTGTTGTTGTGAACGAGTTGCCAGGTGACCAAATGTCTGTTGTCACGATACTAGAATTTTGCAATGTCGGCATGTGGGGATGGTGTGTGTCGTTTTCTGCTTGCCGCAGGTGGCTTCGCGGCACCGGCATGTAGACATACTGGCGACGAGAAGGCCAATGGCGTCGTCAGTTAGGAAATATGTGGTATAATTGGGAGCCTACATTGTGCTTCTAACACCAATTATTTATTCAGCGCGCAGAAATGCATGAAGGAACGAACATCCTAACATTAGCATTGAGAAATATGTGTTGCTAAGTCAGCTTTTAATGGCTACGACGTGGAATTTCTCCGGCTTCCTGCATGCTTTCAGCCACGAGGATGAGTTTTTCCACTGTAGTCGGGAGAAGTTAGGACCGTCGCGCCCTTTGTATTTCACCGGCCACCGAAAAAAAGGCGTTCGACGTCTCCGGAAGCGGTTGGTATGCCAAAGCAGACCTCAGCTTAGGACAGCGACTGGTGTTATGTTTCCAAAAGGTGCACACATCTTGCTTGTCATAGTCCTCCGGAAGAAACTCATCACGCTCAGACGTCTGCTGATCTTCAGGTACCGGGAACACCGTGTCAAGGACACCGTGGATGCAGAGTGCTCTGGAAAGATTCATAGCGTGCTCTGACCGTGCTCGAAATTTCCCTCTTCCCTTTCCAATCTTTCGCGTGTTACAGTGAAGACACAGCATAAATATCTGTGCCCATGGTGTGCGGCTCATCAAAGCGATCAGACACGATTCTTCGCTGCTGTAGCAGCGGCGCAACACCTGTTGCCTGCACAACCACTGCCCCGAAGACCCCACACACGGGCTCGAACAACTTTTTATTTCCATTGCGACCTTTGATTTGCCTATTTTGGGCCCGAAAGCACGAAATCAACTCATTCGTTCGACGTTCTGATTGCGATAAACAGAGGCACAAGGATGAGTGCGATCCAGTATCGCGCTCATGGTGCACAACGATCACGCGCCATGTCAGCCGGAGCGTGAGTCGGCTTCAGCCTCACGCTCGCCGTATCAGATGATCGTGAGTTCTTTCGGGCCGAAATGCCGAGCTCTGGGTGACCCAGACGTCAGTAGTCAGACGATTCATGACGTCAGGAAATGACGTCATCAAGGACTATGACGTCACTCAACGTCGCAGCCACTCCACCCTCAGTGATACGCTATATCATAGCTAATCCTAGTGATATGAACTCATTTATCAATGATTCAGGAATGTTGAGTAACAATAATGACGCCATGGATGAAAAAACTACGAATCGAACTTTGGTCTTTTTGGTTATCGGCCGAGCACTTTGGGCCACGGGCTCAACATGTTTGTATGGGTCGCTAATCAGAATAGAAATGTGTGTTTGTGGAGGGGAGGGGCGTCTTACAATCATCCTCACCACTGAGCGCGTTTGGCTTGCCAAGGCTATAGCTCAGGAGGCCACACAACACGTCTGCCCACTGCCCTTCTTCTTCTTCGGTGGCATGCTGCTGAAGATGAAATAACTGATGTCCTGAGGCTGGAACAACATAGAACGGACAAATACATACAAAGCCTCAATTTGCCTAATAAATTAACGATGAAAGATGAAAGTCACTGAAAAGGTTAGCCAGCTGTAGGACTCTAACCCACATCTTCTGGAGTGTCGGTCCAGGGATCTACCAATTCAGCTAAGCTAACACGCCTTCTCAGCAACTTCCAGGGTGCGTACCTGAGGGAACAAACCAGCCACTCTTTCTCACTCATCCTCCTTTCACCCTTACATTTTTGCTCACTCATACACACATTCATACGACGGGATCGACGCAGGCGGCAACTGTTGAACATGAAAGAACTGATGTTCTGAGGCTGGAACAACATAGAACGGACAAATACATACAAAGCCTCAATTTGCCTAAGAAGTTAACGATGAAAGATGAAAGTCACTGAAAAGGTTAGCCAGCTGTAGGACACGAACTCACATCTTCTGGGTTGCCGGTGCAGGGCTCTTCCAATTGAGCTAAGCTAACACGCCTTCTCAGCGACTTCCAGGGTGTGTCATCTGAAGGGAAAAACCAGCCACTCTCTCTCACTCTGTTGTGTTTGTCCTTTCTATGTTGTTCCAGCCTCAGAACATCAGTTCTCTCTTGTTCAACAGTTGCCGCCTGCGTCGATCCCGTCGTATGAACGTGTGTGTGAGTGAGCAAAAATGTAAGAGTGAGAGGAGGATGAGTGGGAGAGAGTGGCTGGTTTGTCCCTTCAGATGACGCACCCTGGAAGTCGCTGAGAAGGCGTGTTAGCTTCGCTCAATTGGTAGAGCCCTGAACCGGCAATCCAGAAGATGTGGGTTCGAGTCCTACAGCTGGCTAACTCAGTGACTTTCATCTTTCGTCGAGTGATGCATTTCTTAGTAACACAATGAACAAGTTTAGAATGAAACTCGCTCACTCAGTGCAATTAGATCGAAAGTGACAGGTACGTCGTACGTAAGCGACGAGTAAAAAAACGAACAAAATCATTCGCTTTTTTGTGTGGCATATTTTTATTATAGCACATGGATCACAGTAATCTTTCAAGTATATATTCATTTCAAAGAATGAGGGGCCATTCCATGCCAAACGTCCCAGACATTGCACTCGACCATCCGCGATTTCTTTCAAATGAATTGTGGTTGATTGTTCCCATGCAGCCAATGCACTCCCAGCTTATTTCTGCCGCAAATTTTTTTTTCGCGCTGGTGGTCGCCTCTTGAAGATGGCGATTTGACATGTAACCTACTTGGTGAAAAAAAAATCTGACAAAATAGCTTTAGTGCAAATTCCAACCGGATCTCTTCTGACTGAAGGAAAAGCATAATACTTTCGTGGCAATACCCGCTCAACGTTGATCGACATTTTTTATAGAAAGTTTGTACCCCGAGAAAAGAGTAAAATTTCGGGAACATTTGGAATTTTTTACAGAACTTTGCATTTTTTCGTAGCTATTTAAACTGTCTAGCGCTGCTATGTAGGAGGCATAGAACGTGCTAAAAATATTTTGAGACGCAGAGACTTGGATGAGTACACAGAAAAAAACTCGTGAATTTCAGAAATATTGCTTTTTACCACATATACAGCAGTCTATTGTACACTGCGGTGGTCCTGTTAAAAATATGCATTTGATAGTATGATCCTAGACTATTTATTTTACAAAGTTCCATCGAAACACTTTTTGTTTTAGCAGCGAAAAAAATTTTTGAACTTGATCACCCCCGCATTCATGCGGCATTGTGCCGCAAGACTGCTTCACCCCAAGACGCATCGCCGCCGCTGCTGCCAAACGCAAACGGGAGCTGCCCAAACCGATTTGAGTTGCCTGTCAAAACATGTTGTATGTACAATTAACTTTCGAAGCTTCAGGTTCTCTGAGAACGGCCTTATGCGATGGCGCAGTACGCAAGGAGCACTGGAGCCTGGGATGTACTTAGACGACGTCTGCATCTATTACATCTAGCTCATTTCAGGGATCGGCATAAATACATTTTTTTAGTATTTAAATATAAATAGAAAATACTTTGTTGAAAGAGAGAACGTGAAGCTTGGAAGAATAATTTATATGTTTTCTGTTTGTTTTTTCGCTGAAGAACACAAATCGGTTTGGGCAGCTCCCGTGTGCGGCAATTTTTTTTTCTACAAAAATAAGCCGGGTGTGCATTGGCTACATAGGAACAATCAACCACAATTTATTTGAAAGAAATCGGGGATGGTCGAGCGCAATGTCTGGGTCGTTTGGCATGGAATGACCCTTATGATAATGCTCAAAATAAACGCGACCCAATGAGGTGGTAAACGTGTAGCCTAAGACTAAGAGTAAAAGACTAAGTACTGTTGACTGCTCTTTCTGTCTTTCTGACATGGTTGCCTGTATGTTGCAGTCTTCACTTGATCAATTTATTTTAGTTTGGCTATTATGCACTGTAGTATTCAGTTTAAAGCCATCGGGAAAGAATATACTGTTCGAATAAAAAAGAAACAATCCATATAACTTCCCTCCTCAGAATCGGAAATGGTTGTTCCGTGGATGGAATGGCCAGGGGTCAAATGTACTAATAGCGGAAAGCCTTCAGTTCCTTCACATAATCAAATTTAGAACTGCGACATTTATACATTTTCCTCCTCATCTGATTTCCAAACCGAAATTGTCCTTGGGGGCAAACTGATCCGATCCTTAGCGAGAGCAGCAATGACTATTTAATTACGGTATTCCAATGTGTGGTTGAAGAAAATGGCCATGGCCTTCAGTTTCATAAATGCAATATGCCCTTTTACAGAAATTATTAAACATGGTTAATTATCATAAACTATTCACCACCAACTACATTAATATTGGAAGAAAAATGACACCAGGCAGATATGCCCTGTGAACAACTAATTCACGCCGCTCCATTAGCCATTTGGAATAAAAAGAAACACCATGTATGATACAAGTGTTCCTGTGCACACTCTTCTGCTGCTTTAAAACAAAAAGACCTTGTTAGTGCCCGCTAGCCTCGACTGCAATGTGAGTAACAGTGATCACATTGGATAGTAAAAACAAGGATGCAGTGCACAGTTGGAAATTTGGTTTTCGTCAGTGTTAGCACTGTTAAACTCTTGGCCGTGACAATGTGTACTTCATCGTATTCAGCTGAGAGTGAAATTCCAGCTTACGACTGTCAACGTCATCGTCTATGGCAATAACACATTGGAGAACTCGTGGCTCCTGCTTCAGTCCTGGCCCAGTACCTGTACTTATACACAAGGCAATGGAGATGATAAAGAAAAAAATAGTGAAAAGAAGGAAGGCAACCTAGCTAAAACCTTAGTATGACTTACAAAGTACACAGCTGCAAAGAAGAAACTACTCCGCGTTTAAGCAAAGTAACAACCTCTATTTCAAGTTATGAATTTCACAAATGTATGTATAATGTTCATTTGGCTGCGCATCACTAACACACTAATACAAAATATAAAAGTAAGTAGTAATGTAACAACACAAGATTTACACAGAAAATCCACGGCAAGTATTGCACTTTTTACTTTAAATTATTTTAAAATTACTTTAATTTTTTTTTTAAATTTAAATTTTTAAAATTTTTAAATTGGGCAAAATCTGACTCAGTGCAATACTTGTCGTGGATTTTCTATGTAAAACTCGGGTTGTAGGAAATAAAAAACTAGATAGAAAGGAAGCAGACAGTGGGAAATGATTTATTTGAAAATCAACGACGCCATCTTGAAGAAATCACGCCGGTGCGGGCGACTGGAGCACGACGGTTGCAGAGGCAGGTGGCACGCTAACATCAAGGCATCACACCAGATGACGCCAGCATCGTAGCTCTTTACGAGAAAGACAGAGAACAAGAAAGTACTAGTATCACGTAAAAATGGCAACACTGCTCGACAAGTCTAAGCATGCCAGAGCGCGGGGAAAAGGCCTAACCGCTACTGCTAAACAGCACGGAGAAAACACTACACATTGGGGGAAAAGGCAATCGACTAGGCCTAACCACAGCGTCACAACACTTCGCGGCTAACACAAGGCGCGAACCACTAGCCACACGATGGTAAACGTGCGTCAACAGGCTTGGACACCGCTAAACAAGTCTAAACATGCGAGAAAAGGCTTAACACGAGCACGGTAAAACAACGCGCAAACATCGGTAAATCACTCACCTTTTTCCCCGCTGCGACGGAGCGTCCGCTCTCGTCGACAGCCAGGGATCAAGTGACGACGGAGCGAACGACCGCACGTCTTCTCCCAACGAGAGCCAGAGGTGGACTGACGTAAGCGCCACTCTACGGGTGCTACGCATGCGCGCGCTCGTAGCGCCCTCTGCACGCTCCTACCGCCACCTGCGAGGAGGAGGAGGAGGAGGAGTGTCGTTGGGAGGAACCCGAGAGGTCTGCCTGCCTGATTAGGCGGCATGTTTCTCGGGAAGGGAAAGGTGGTGGAGAGGAGAGGGTGAAGTGGAAGACCGAGCGGAATCCGCTCGGGGGGAGGATAGCTGCGTCCATGGGCCGACTTCAGGGGAACTGTGCCGGCATACGCCTATTACACATCTGAGGGAAACCCAGGAAAAACCCCAGACGGCACAGCCGACCCGCGGATTCGAACCGCGGACCTCCCAGTCTCCAAGCGCACGCGTTACCGCTGCGCCACCGGAGCTGGTGCCACCTGCGATAGGCTAAGAGAGAAGAGCATTCTTGCGCCCTCCTCTCTTGTTGCTCATTGGTCGTGAGGCTAAGTGAGAAGAGCATTCCTGCGCCCCCTGCTGGCCGTTCTCATTGGTCCAGACATCATCCTATTGTCTCAGGGCTACACTGTTTTGTTCCACCAATGCTCCTCTAGACAAGGTCAATCTGCAGTGAAGCCACGGTATGACGTCATCATGCACCTGCGTGGCTCAAGGACGCGTGCGCTCTAGAGAGGGGACCTATTATTTATTGAATCACTATCCCAAGATTATTTCCTTTATTCTTCTATAACGATTGCATAGGAAACTATTGCAGAAGTGCACCATGCATGAAAGCTGATCGAAGGAATTCCAAAGTCTTACTAAATGAGACTTGCAAAAGAACAAAATATCCTAACATGTAACTCCATCAACGGCTAATAAGAGGACTAGGCACTCAACAAATCAACGCACGCAGAACACAGGGCAGCACTATCGTCAAGACGACAATGTTCCTTGTCAAAAAAGACAAAATACAAAGCGTTAACAAAGGAAAGCATGCATATCGGGGCATGTCAGGACACGTCAGGACAAATTCGCACGACTGTTGGGCAACAGAGGAAAACGAACACTTGAACAGAGTGAAAAGACGCTCACTATCATCGGACACGTACACTACATTCCCTCATTGTAAATCCGCTCGTCACAAAATCCACCTGCATCGTCGAACACCATTCACCAGTGACGAACCACACATCCGCACCCCATCAGAGGCAGACAGAACCCCACCTAAGCTACGCTCTTCTACTGACGATCAACGCAATTGCCAGGATCATAATTACCGTGTCTACGCTCGCCAGTGTCCAAGAGAGAAGTGAATCCTTGCGCCCCCTGCAGGCCAGTCTCATTGGTCGTGACGGCATCCTATTGTCTCAGGGCTACCCTGTTTTTTTCCACTAATGCTCCTCTAGACAAGGTCAACCTGCAGTGAAGCCACGGTATGACGTCATGATGCAGGTGCGTGGCTCAAGGACGCTTACGCTCTAGATAGGGGACCTGTTATTTATTGAATCACTATCCCAAGATTATTTCCTTTATTCTTCTATAACGATTGCATAGGGCACTATTGCAGAAGAGCACCATATATGAGAGGAGATTATAGCATTTCATTCCCAAAGTCTTACTGTACAGGGAAAAAAAATGGTGCAGCAAGACATGTTCATCCCACCCGAGAGCCAGGTAGATAATTGAATAATGATGCTTTGTTCCTCCTGAATAAAGTCACACACCTGTCCCCCTCGCGGTTACTCTCTGAACTAAATGAATCGCAAAAGTATTAAGAATAGCACTATTCCCATTCAAGGCAGCACTATCGTCAAGAATGTTTCTCTTCAAAAAGGAAAAATCTACATGTAGAAGGAAAGCATGTCAGAACAGGCCCAGGCATGTCAGCGCATGTTTGTCAGACAACAAGGGGGAAAAAAGCGAAAAGAAACAAAGAAGAAAACCAATATCAAACTATTTCTAAGCACACGCACTCCTCTTATTCAAAAGCAGTGCTCATCATAAATCTGTCCAGGGGAATACACACCATTTTGCTACACTTTTTTCCAGTAACGGTCAATGCATTGCTACAGACTGCGTGACGTCATCACATCCTGTCCGAAGAAGACAGCGGCAAAGACTTCTATTAATTATTGAATCGCAAGAGTATTTCCTTTGTCCTACTCTTAATGACATTCATTCTCTCATTAAAATTCAACAAAAAAGCACCCTACATATTAACGATTTTCACCCCAAAGGCTCATCATGGTCATTAGAATTACAGTAAACTACCACTGCTCTTTAAAATAATAAGTGAGTCCTCTCCACATCACCTCCAGGCCCACCCGAGAGCCAGGCAGATAATTGAATAATGATGCTTTGTTCCTCCTGAATAAAGTCACACACCTGTCCCACTCGCGGTTACTCTCTGAACTAAATGAATCGCAAAAGTATTAAGAATAGCACTATTCCCATTCAAGGCAGCACTATCGTCAAGAATGTTTCTCTTCAAAAATGAAAAATCTACATCTAGAAGGAAAGCATGTCAGAACAAGCCCAGGCATGTCTGCGCATGTTTGTCAGACAACAAGGGGGGAAAAGCGAAAAGAAACAAAGAAGGAACCCAGCATCAAACTATTTCCAAGCACACGCACTCCTCTTGTTCAAAAACAGTGCTCATCATAAATCTGTCCAGGGGAATACACACCATTTTGCTACACTTTTTTCAGTAACGGTCAACGCATTGCTACAGACTGCGTGACGTCATCACATCCTGTCTGAAGAAGAAGACAGCGGCAAAGACTCCTATTAATTATTGAATCGCAAGATTATTTCCTTTGTCCTTCTCTTAATGACATTCATTCTCTCATTAAAATTCAACAAAAAAGCACCCTGCATATTAACGATTTTCACCCCAAAGGCTCATCATGGTCATTAGAATTACAGTAAACTACCACTGCTCTTTAAAATAATAAGTGAGACCACTCCACATCACCTCCAGGCTTATGTAATACATGACCCTTTCTATGCTCATACATTCGTTGTCTGAGGCTACACCTGCGAGCATAAAGGCGGGAAAGCCTGGGAGCAAAGTTCTATTCGCGCACTCCAAAGAACAAGACAGAACGCCTTTACGGGAACATGATGGCATTCCTATACTATATTAATGATTATTGCAGTGCAGTTTAGAAAAGCTTCCACAAAACTATAATTTTAGGAGCCCATTAAATTTTTTTTTATGGAAACTATAATTGCCCTATTACTTGGATCGCTACTAATGAAGAGCTCCAATTTTTTCTCTCTTCGCATTTCAGCCTTGTCATGCAGTGAAGCCGACTCACATCCAAAATAATTAATTTACACTGAGGGTGCCGTGCTTCAGGAATTCCTATCCTGCGCTCAGATGCAAGCATTTCTTCACGGATACCTTTAACAGCTGACTTCCTCAACATACCGAGCTCCTAACAACATCTAACAAACAATCAGAGAAACCCACTTCTCAGCTGCACCATGCGACTTTCTTCTGCATAAAATCGGTGATTTGAGGAAGAGAGCAGCGAAAAATTGCGCGCACTTGTGCTTGACTTAAAAAAACCTGAAGCATATGCTAATAAACTAAGAAAAAGACACTCAGGTCTGGTATGTGATAGTGCCACATACGCAGACGCATTGCCCTTGCGTAAAGAAAGTACAGGACAGGGATACACAAATTTCCTTAGGTGAGCAGGGAAAAGGCTTAGGACCTCAGGTCACCACACATCGCCACGCGGCTAGCACAACATGACACCAACAAGATATTAGCAGCGGGAAGAACTGCAACACTGCTAAACAAGTCCAGACATGCCACGATGACGTCACAAATCAGGAGAAAAAAAAGCACACGCATGCACGCACAGAGGACAACGCATTAATCACACGGAGCGCTCAGGAATAATCGTAGCGTTACCGCACATCGCTACGAAGCTCAACGTCTAACACAAGACGACAACAACAACAAGACATTAACGAAGGGTAAAAATTGCAACACTGAACAAGTCCAGACATGCGACATCGCATACAAAACACTGCTCATCGGGGAAAAGGCCTAAGCCCGCGGCGGATCATCATAGAGCATACACAACTTCATTTTTCTACTTCGCGTAAACTAAACGCGGTCTGCTTGGAAAACGACGTACAAATTTTCTTAAGGGGCAGAGAAATATAGAAATTTCTACTCCATGCTCAGATACCAGCATTTCTGCTCAAAAACCTGCAAAATTAAGCACTGCTTACTTCGTCAAGATATCGAACACCCAACAAAATCAAACAAACAACCCCACTTCCACTGGTAGAACACTATTCAGCTTTTACGCAGGAGGCTTTCTTCTACATAAAAGTAGAGAAAATAAGAAAAGAGCAGCGAAAAATTACACGCACTTTTGCTCGCATAGCAATAAGAGAAAAAAATAAAATAAAATAACGAGGCACACGCTAATAAACTGTGACAAAGACACCAATTTCTGCTATCAGATAACTATTGCACAATGCTAAATAGTCATTTGCATTGTCCCTGCGTGAAGAAAGCACAGGACAGGGATACACAATTTATCTTAAGCGAGCAGGGAAAATCACTTCCACTCGAACAGCTTAATACCATAAAGTCTGAATTTTTGCAAAGAAAATAAAGCTTGAACAGCGCTACGAACGTGACAGACACATACTAACAAACAAACAACAGCAGGACCGGCGTCGGGCACTCATAAAATACCCTGCCCAAAACAAAGCCTTCACCAGGTTCGCTAGGCAATTCCATTAAAAACGCTCGTCCTATCCTACAGATAGCAATGCAAACGCGACTGCCCTTATTTTTTAATCCACTATTTCACACAATAGTACATAAATGTGTCACTCGTGTCACACGAAAAGGCAAACACTTACTTGTCAAGTGGGGTCCCAGCGCGTGCGCGCGCACACACGCAGACACACACACTCACATTTTCACACACAAACACAAAGTCTATTTTCACAACCACATAAATCCATATTATTCCTCAGGTCAATAATCATCCTACCATCGCCAAAAGACGGCACAGACATGTATGCTTACGCAAGACAATCGGTCCTCGTTCCGTATGTAATAGGATATCGTCACTCGGCCGGCGCGAACCAATAAAGAAAGAAAGGAATGCATGTTCGCTACGAAGAAAACGGTGCCGTGCTTCTACGCAGCGATCATTATACAGACGCGTAAATGTGAATATCATTCGCTACACACTATAGCTCTCATTATTTTTAATCCAAACCACTTAACTTGTGCTCATAGGTCTTCACTAAATAGGTGAGCCGATAATGACTCAAAATAAAATCAAATAAAATAATCATTCCAGCATCGCTGGCTGCAAGATTGCGTACCCAACAGAGCAGCGCGCTTCCATCAACACGCCTTGGGCTGACTTTACACACCCAAAGCCTTCTCTGAATACATTCTGCTGTCGCCGGAATAAAAGATTTATCGCGACGGTACTACAATGTCAGCTCTGTTGCTGTTTAAGTGATAAAACAGTGCGCCCGAACCGCGCCCCACGCGAGCCGCGCGCGGACCCGTTCTCGCGACGCGACGCGCGCAATTCCCCGCGCGAGCGCAACGCGGGCCTCGCGGTTCGGACTCGCGACGTACGAGATTCCCCGCGCGAGCGCAACGCGGGCCCGTTCTCGCGGTTTGGACGCGCGCGATCCGTTACTCCGAGTGAGCGCATTGTTTTATCACTTAAACAGCAACAGAGCTGACATTGTAGTACCGTCGCGATAAATCTTTTATTCCGGCGACAGCAGAATGTATTCCGAGAAGGCTTTGGGTGTGTAAAGCCAGCCCAAGGCGTGTTGATGGAAGCGCGCTGCTCTGTTGGGTACGCAATCTTGCAGCCAGCGATGCTGGAATGATTATTTTATTTGATTTTATTTGGAGTCATTATCGGCTCACCTATTTAGTGAAGACCTATGAACACAAGTTAAGTGGTTTGGTTTAAAAACGATGAGAGCTATAGTGTGTAGCGAATGATGTTCACATTTACGCGTCTGTATAATGATTGCTGCGTAGAAGCACGGCACCGTTTTCTTCGTAGCGAACATGCATTCCTTTCTTTCTTTATTGGTTCGCGCCGGCCGAGTGGCGATATCCTATTACATACGGAACGAGGACCGATTGTCTTGCGTAAGCATACATGTCTGTGCCGTCTTTTGGCGATGGTAGGATGATTATTGACCTGAGGAATAATATGGATTTATGTGGTTGTGAAAATAGACTTTGTGTTTGTGTGTGTGTGTGTGTGAAAATGTGAGTGTGTGTGTCTGCGTGTGTGCGCGCGCACGCGCTGGGACCCCACTTGACAAGTAAGTGTTTGCCTTTTCGTGTGACACGAGTGACACATTTATGTACTGTTGTGTGAAATAGTGGTTTAAAAAATAAGGGCAGTCGCGTTTGCATTGCTATCTGTAGGATAGGACGAGCGTTTTTAATGGAATTGCCTAGCGAACCTGGTGAAGGCTTTGTTTTGGGCAGGGTATTTTATGAGTGCCCGACGCCGGTCCTGCTGTTGTTTGTTTGTTAGTATGTGTCTGTCACGTTCGTAGCGCTGTTCAAGCTTTATTTTCTTTGCAAAAATTCAGACTTTATGGTATTAAGCTGTTCGAGTAGAAGTGATTTTCCCTGCTCGCTTAAGATAAATTGTGTATCCCTGTCCTGTGCTTTCTTCACGCAGGGACAATGCAAATGACTATTTAGCATTGTGCAATAGTTATCTGATAGCAGAAATTGGTGTCTTTGTCACAGTTTATTAGCGTGTGCCTCGTTATTTTATTTTATTTTTTTCTCTTATTGCTATGCGAGCAAAAGTGCGTGTAATTTTTCGCTGCTCTTTTCTTATTTTCTCTACTTTTATGTAGAAGAAAGCCTCCTGCGTAAAAGCTGAATAGTGTTCTATCAGTGGAAGTGGGGTTGTTTGTTTGATTTTGTTGGGTGTTCGATATCTTGATGAAGTAAGCAGTGCTTAATTTTGCAGGTTTTTGAGCAGAAATGCTGGTATCTGAGCACGGAGTAGAAATTGCTATATTTCTCTGCTCCCTAAGAAACTTTGTACGTCGTTTTCCAAGCAGACCGCGTTTAGTTTACGCGAAATGAACTTATGTATGCTCTATGATGATCCGCCGCAGGCTTAGCCCTTTCCCCCGATCACCAGTGTTTTCGCATTCGATGTCGCATGTCTAGACTTGTTCAGTAGTGTCTTTCTTGCTGCAATTTTTACCCTTCGCTGATATCTTGTTGCTGTCATGTTGTGCTAGCCGCGTAGCGATAAGCGGTGATTCTCCGATTATTCCTAGGCGGTACGGCTTAAGCCTTTTCCCTGCTCACTGAAGGAAATTTGTGTATCCCTGTCCTGTGCTTTCTTTACGCAAGGGTAATGCGTCTGTGTATGTGGCACTATCAGATACCAGACATGAGTGTCTTTTCTTGGTTTATTGGCATATGCTTCAGGTTTTTTAAGTCAAGCAAAAGTGCGTGTAATATTTCGCTGCTCTGTTTCTTATTTTCTCTACTTTTATGTATAAGAAAGCCTCCTGCGTAAAAGCTGAATAGTGTTCTACCAGTGGAAGTGGGGTTGTTTGTTTGATTTTGTTGGGTGTTCGATATCTTGACGAAGTAAGCAGTGCTTAATTTTGCAGGTTTTTGAGCAGAAATGCTGGTATCTGAGCATGGAGTAGAAAGTTCTATATTTCTCTGCCTCTTAAGAAAATTTGTACGTCGTTTTCCAAGCAGACCGCGTTTAGTTTACGCGAAGTAGAAAAATGAAGTTGTGTATGCTCTATGATGATCCGCAGCGGGCTTAGGCCTTTTCCCCGATGAGCAGTGTTTTGTATGCGATGTCGCATGTCTGGACTTGTTCAGTGTTGCAATTTTTACCCTTCGTTAATATCTTGTTGTTGTTGTCGTCTTGTGTTAGACGTTGAGCTTCGTAGCGATGTGCGGTAACGCTACGATTATTCCTGAGCGCTCCGTGTGATTAATGCGTTGTCCTCTGTGCGTGCATGCGTGTGCTTTTTTTTTCTCCTGATTTGTGACGTCATCGTGGCATGTCTGGACTTGTTTAGCAGTGTTGCAGTTCTTCCCGCTGCTAGTATCTTGTTGGTGTCATGTTGTGCTAGCCGCGTGGCGATGTGTGGTGACATGAGGTCTTAAGCCTTTTCCCTGCTCACCTAAGGAAATTTGTGTATCCCTGTCCTGTGCTTTCTTTACGCAAGGGCAATGCGTCTGCGTATGTGGCACTATCACATACCAGACCTGAGTGTCTTTTTCTTAGTTTATTAGCATATGCTTCAGGTTTTTTTTAAGTCAAGCACAAGTGCGCGCAATTTTTCGCTGCTCTCTTCCTCAAATCACCGATTTTATGCAGAAGAAAGTCGCATGGTGCAGCTGAGAAGTGGGTTTCTCTGATTGTTTGTTAGATGTTGTTAGGAGCTCGGTATGTTGAGGAAGTCAGCTGTTAAAGGTATCCGTGAAGAAATGCTTGCATCTGAGCGCTTGATAGGAATTCCTGAAGCTCGGCACCCTCAGTGTAAATTAATTATTTTGGATGTGAGTCGGCTTAACTGCATGACAAGGCTGAAATGGGAAGAGAGAAAAAATTGGAGCGCTTCATTAGTAGCGATCCAAGTAATAGGGCAATTATAGTTTCCATAAAAAAAAATTTAATGGGCTCCTAAAATTATAGTTTTGTGGAAGCTTTCCTAAACTGCAATGCAATAATCATTAATATAGTATAGGGATGCCATCGTGATCCCGTAAAGGCGTTCTGTCTTGTGCTTTGGAGTGCGCGAATAGAACTTTGCTCCCAGGCTTTCCCGCCTTTATGCTCGCAGGTGTAGCCTCAGACAACGAATGTATGACCATAGAAAGGGTCATGTATTACATAAGCCTGGAGGTGATGTGGAGTGGACTCACTTATCATTTTAAAGAGCAGTGGTAGTTTACTGTAATTCTAATGACCATGATGAGCCTTTGGGGTGAAAATCGTTAATATGCAGGGTGCTTTTTTGTTGAATTTTAATGAGATAATGAATGTCATTAAGAGTAGGACAAAGGAAATACTCTTGCGATTCAATAATTAATAGGAGTCTTTGCCGCTGTCTTCTTCTTCAGACAGGATGTGATGACGTCACGCAGTCTGTAGCAATGCGTTGACCGTTACTGAAAAAAGTGTAGCAAAATGGTGTGTATTCCCCTGGAGAGATTTATGATGAGCACTGTTTTTGAACAAGAGAAGTGCGTGTGCTTGGAAATAGTTTGATGCTGGTTTCCTTCTTTGTTTCTTTTCGCTTTTTCCCCCTTGTTGTCTGACAAACATGCGCAGACATGCCTGGGCTTGTTCTGACATGCTTTCCTTCTAGATGTAGATTTTTCCTTTTTGAAGAGAAACATTCTTGACGATAGTGCTGCCTTGAATGGGAATAGTGCAAGTCTTAATACTTTTGCGATTCATTTAGTTCAGAGAGTAACCGCGAGGGGGACAGGTGTGTGACTTTATTCAGGAGGAACAAAGCATCATTATTCAATTATCTACATGGCTCTCGGGTGGGCCTGGAGGTGATGTGGAGAGGACTCACTTATTATTTTAAAGAGCAGTGGTAGTTTACTGTAATTCTAATGACCATGATGAGCCTTTGGGGTGAAAATCGTTAATATGTAGGGTGCTTTTTGTTGAATTTTAATGAGAGAATGAATGTCATTAAGAGTAGGACAAAGGAAATACTCTTGCGATTCAATAATTAATAGAAGTCTTTGCCGCTGTCTTCTTCTTCGGAGAGGATGTGATGACGTCACGCAGTCTGTAGCAATGCATTGACCGTTACTGGAAAAAAAGTGTAGCAAAATGGTGTGTATTCCCCTGGACAGATTTATGATGAGCACTGCTTTTGAATAAGAGGAGTGCGTGTGCTTAGAAATAGTTTGATATTGGTTTTCTTCTTTGTTTCTTTTCGCTTTTTTCCCCCTTGTTGTCTGACAAACATGCGCTGACATGCCTGGGCCTGTTCTGACATGCTTTCCTTCTACATGTAGATTTTTCCTTTTTGAAGAGAAACATTCTTGACGATAGTGCTGCCTTGAATGGGAATAGTGCTATTCTTAATACTTTTGCGATTCATTTAGTTCAGAGAGTAACCGCGAGGGGGACAGGTGTGTGACTTTATTCAGGAGGAACAAAGCATCATTATTCAATTATCTACCTGGCTCTCGGGTGGGATGAACATGTCTTGCTGCACCATTTTTTTCCCTGTACAGTAAGACTTTGGGACTGAAATGCTATAATATCCTCTCATATATGGTGCTCTTCTGCAATAGTTCCCTATGCAATCGTTATAGAAGAATAAAGGAAATAATCTTGGGATAGTGATTCAATAAATAACAGGTCCCCTATCTAGAGCGTAAGCGTCCTTGAGCCACGCACCTGCATGATGACGTCATACCGTAGCTTCACTGCAGGTTGACCTTGTCTAGAGGAGCATTAGTGGAAAAAAACAGGGTAGTCCTGAGACAATAGAATGCCGTCACGACCAATGAGACTGGCCTGCAGGGGGCGCAAGGATTCACTTCTCCAACTTGGACACTGGCGGGTGTAGACACGGTAATTATGATCCTGGCAATTGCGTTGATCGTCAGTAGAAGAGCGTAGCTTAGGTGGGGTTCTGTCTGCCTCTGATGGGGTGCGGATGTGTGGTTCGTCACTGGTGAATGGTGTTCGACGATGCAGGTGGATTTTGTGACGAGCGGATTTACAATGAGGGAATGTAGTGTACGTGTCCGATGATAGTGAGCGTCTTTTCACTCTGTTCAAGTGTTCGTTTTCCTCTGTTGCCCAACAGTCGTGCGAATTTGTCCTGACGTGTCCTGACATGCCCCGATATGCATGCTTTCCTTTGTTAACGCTTTGTATTTTGTCTTTTTTGACAAGGAACATTGTCGTCTTGACGATAGTGCTGCCCTGTGTTCTGCGTGCGTTGATTTGTTGAGTGCCTAGTCCTCTTATTAGCCGTTGATGGAGTTACATGTTAGGATATTTTGTTCTTTTGCAAGTCTCATTTAGTAAGACTTTGGAATTCCTTCGATCAGCTTTCATGCATGGTGCACTTCTGCAATAGTTTCCTATGCAATCGTTATAGAAGAATAAAGGAAATAATCTTGGGATAGTGATTCAATAAATAACAGGTCCCCTATCTAGAGCGTAAGCGTCCTTGAGCCACGCACCTGCATGATGACGTCATACCGTAGCTTCACTGCAGGTTGACCTTGTCTAGAGGAGCATTAGTGGAAAAAAACAGGGTAGTCCTGAGACAATAGAATGCCGTCACGACCAATGAGACTGGCCTGCAGGGGGCGCAAGGATTCACTTCTCCAACTTGGACACTGGCGGGTGTAGACACGGTAATTATGATCCTGGCAATTGCGTTGATCGTCAGTAGAAGAGCGTAGCTTAGGTGGGGTTCTGTCTGCCTCTGATGGGGTGCGGATGTGTGGTTCGTCACTGGTGAATGGTGTTCGACGATGCAGGTGGATTTTGTGACGAGCGGATTTACAATGAGGGAATGTAGTGTACGTGTCCGATGATAGTGAGCGTCTTTTCACTCTGTTCAAGTGTTCGTTTTCCTCTGTTGCCCAACAGTCGTGCGAATTTGTCCTGACGTGTCCTGACATGCCCCGATATGCATGCTTTCCTTTGTTAACGCTTTGTATTTTGTCTTTTTTGACAAGGAACATTGTCGTCTTGACGATAGTGCTGCCCTGTGTTCTGCGTGCGTTGATTTGTTGAGTGCCTAGTCCTCTTATTAGCCGTTGATGGAGTTACATGTTAGGATATTTTGTTCTTTTGCAAGTCTCATTTAGTAAGACTTTGGAATTCCTTCGATCAGCTTTCATGCATGGTGCACTTCTGCAATAGTTTCCTATGCAATCGTTATAGAAGAATAAAGGAAATAATCTTGGGATAGTGATTCAATAAATAATAGGTCCCCTGTCTAGAGCGCACGCGTCCTTGAGCCACGCAGGTGCATGATGACGTCATACCGTGGCTTCACTGCAGATTGACCTTGTCTAGAGGAGCATTAGTGGAAAAAAACAGTGTAGCCCTGAGACAATAGGATGATGTCTGGACCAATTAGGCCAGCAGGGGGCGCAGGAATGCTCTTCTCACTTAGCCTCACGACCAATGAGCAACGAGAGAAGAGGGCGCAAGAATGCTCTTCTCTCTTAGCCTCTCGCAGGTGGCGGTAGGAGCGCGCAGAGGGCGCTACGAGCGCGCGCATGCGTAGCACCCGTAGAGTGGCGCTTACGTCAGTCCACCTCTGGCTCTCGTTGGGAGAAGACGTGCGGTCGTTCGCTCCGTCGTCACTTGATCCCTGGCTGTCGACGAGAGCGGACGCTCCGTCGCAGCGGGGAAAAAGGTGAGTGATTTACCGATGTTTGCGCGTTGTTTTACCGTGCTCGTGTTAAGCCTTTTCTCGCATGTTTAGACTTGTTTAGCGGTGTCCAAGCCTGTTGACGCACGTTTACCATCGTGTGGCTAGTGGTTCCCGCCTTGTGTTAGTCGCGAAGTGTTGTGACGCTGTGGTTAGGCCTAGTCGATTGCCTTAAGCCTTTTCCCCCAATGTGTAGTGTTTTCTTCGTGCTGATTAGCAGTAGTGGTTAGGCCTTTTCCCCGCGCTCTAGCATGCTTAGACTTGTCGAGCACTGTTGCCATTTTTACGTGTCGCTAGTACTTTCTTCTTCTCTGTGTTTCTCGTATAGAGCTACGATGCTGGCGCCATCTGGTGTGATGCCTTGGAACTAGCGTGCCACCTGCCTCTGCAACCGTCGTGCTCCAGTCGCCCGCACCGGCGTGATTTCTTCAAGATGGCGTCGTTGATTTTCAAATAAATCATTTCCCACTGTCTGCTTCCTTTCTATCTAGTTTTTTATTTCCTACAACCCGAGTTTTACATAGAAAATCCACGACAAGTATTGCACTGAGTCAGATTTTGCCCATTTTAAAAATTTAAATTTTTAAAAAAATTTAAAGTAATTTTAAAATAATTTAAAGTAAAAAGTGCAATACTTGCCGTGGATTTTCTGTGTAAATCTTGGGTTGTTACATTACTACTAAAGTACCCTGTTCCTCGATGCCTGCTCTTCGTTTTTGGGTTTTATGATTTTTCAAATTCAGGGGGGAGAAATCGTGCGCTATGATATCACTTTGCAAATGCTAAATGTTACTAAATGTTAATAATCAAATATTACATGCTGTTACTAAATACTGAAGTATCGTCTGCACCATAGTTTAATCCGGATTCGTCATTTTCGGGTTAAGCCCGATTTTTCACCACACTATGTTTGCAAGAATTCTCTAAATCTCGATTATCTACCCGAAATCCTTGTGGTCCTTCAACTTGTCGTTGTAGGTAAATTGTCATTATCAGCAAAGAGAGGTATTCGTGATAACCTATTTGTCCTATACTTTTATGACAGGGGTGGGCAGTAATACTATTTTTTCGTATTATAATACTAATACATAATACTCCACAAAAACACGTATTATAATACTAATACTAATACTTTTCGAAAATGTGTATTATAATACATAATACTAATACTGTATTATAATACATTATGGTAATAAAGGAATACATAACTTTTTGAAAAGCCCAGGGCGTACACAACATTGATTTCACGATTTACAGTGCCTGTTGTATGAAACAATAGATGCATTACTGATTATTTGGCTTTAATAACATTTTCTCAAAAATTCAATCTTTGAGTCAGTGGTGGATCCTGTGTGGGGGGAAACAGTCAGTTTATACACTGGATTTCCCTCTCTCCCGTCCCCTAATATGCGCCCGACAAAGACACCGCCTCAAACCGAGGGTCTGGATCCGCCCCTTCTTCGAGTGCTCTCCTGTATGTTCGAAGCAAAGAACGTCTTGTGGCATATTCAATATGCCACAAGACGTCTAAGAGATGTCCCTTCTAAGCCTAGCCAGGGTTGAGGGCAACTGTCCCTCCTGAGCTGCCCCCCCTCCCAGCGTGGGAGGGGTGGGGGCGAAGATTCCCCTCGTACCAGAAGTAGAACCCTGTCCTGGTGCGTACATTAACCTTGGACACAGAGCTAGAAACACTTCCGATTGTTCCTTTCTTCCTGGGGAATTTTATGACCAGAGACTAATTCGCGAAAGAATAGTTGTTCAAAGAGATGACGACCAAAAACGTGTGGTGTGCTGACCCACCTGACCGGATTATCACCATGCTGATAGCGCATTCGGGGTGAACGAACACATCAAAATCCGAGAAGTATTACTGGGGTATTATAATACTTGTAATATGCGTTTCTGCGTATTATAATACTAATACAAATACATTTTTAAAATCTGTATTATAATACGTAATACTAATACAAAAATGTATTACAGTAATACTATTATAATACAAAGTATTATAATAGTGCCCAGCCCTGTTTTATGATCCCCTCCTGCAAGAGTGAAAGACGATGTTTTATGGGACATGGGCAAGTGTTTTAATACCACGGTGATTCACTGCTCCAGTTCCGAGCGGAAACACAAAGATTCCTATTTCTCGTGCCTGTGTCACAGCAGAAGCTTGTTTCACATGCCTTTCGTTTCACACGAACATTCCGGGTGACATCAAACAGAGATCAAAGCACCCGATTTCTCCCCGAATTCTCATTTGTAAATAGCACCCGATTTTTCCCTCCCAAATTTGAAAAATTATAAAACCTAATGATGAAGAACCCCAGTTTAATCTATCCAAAGCTCTCATACTGCAACTTAGTTTAGAGAACGGCTAATAAAATGCAACGAAATAAGTTAGCATCAGTGCAGAAACAAGCGCTTTCAGTAACACACACACACAAATTCAACCTTTCTTATGTCTACAGTGCCCGTATACATAAATGGACTCACTTACACAAAAAAAATTGAATCTATGCATATGAGAATGGTTTCAGCAGCTTAGGCAATACAGTTAAAGGGGCTGTCAAACGATTTTTAAATCTTTTCAAGAAATTACATTGTAAATATTAATTTATGTCTGCTAAGTATGCACATCAACATGCTATGTTCTTGCAATCCCATGTTACGAAGCTCTCTCTGTCCTTGTTTCACTAGCGCTTTAAAACAACGACAAATGTAGTACCTCCCGATAAGAGTTTACTGCACAGCGCCTCCTGCAGCTTGTAGTTCAGATACTTCAGAATTTGGTTCTCCTGTCGCAATGCCTTCAGCTGATCACGGTACTCTTCCAAGTACTCCTTCGAAGATTCAGGGTCTTCTAAATCGACGAGCAGGTCACTTTCTACAGCCCTTTTTCTTTTTCCTTCCTTTTCTTTTTCGTTTTCCCCTTCCCACTTTTTTCTTTTTTTTCGGAATAGCAAGCCGGCTCTTTGCCTGGCTAACCTTTCCTTTCTTTTTTTCTTAATAAACATATCCCCCTTCGTGCTTCTTCTTTTTTTTTTTTTGCAGATACCTATTAACATCGATACACAAAAATGAAATATCTTAAGGACATCAGGTGAACACTTGAAATGCAATCAATCGCGTGTAGTCATGTCTACATTGCAATAATTTGGTTATGGATAACTGGTACACTTCTTTTACTTTCCTAACACCATTGCCACTTCAGGAAGATGCTATTGAGACAACACATGTGCAGTATTAAACATTTGCTTCCGTTGTTCATGGACTTGGCACACACATAATCAGCAGGAAATGGGCAACAAGGAATGCTCATTGAATATAGAAAATTATCTGATTGAACTACTTCTTTTTCTCTCTGTTTTCTCTCTGTCCTGGGCCGCACAGTCTTCGTTCCCCTGTTGTGCTTGACCGCATATCAGTAACATTCCATTTCTTGTTTTGATTAGGAGAAGAAAGTTAAAAAAATTAAATAGTTTACAAAAATGCATGCTGAACGCGAAACGATCAGCATGGACGCAAGCAATCTGATTATTAAAATTGGTTAAACGAAACTCCCGTAACCACAGGAAAGATAGAGACATACAGATATAAAGCGGCATCTTCAATATGACGTACACTCGTTATCACAGCCCAGTCGAATTATTAGAACATAAGCACAATGCTGTAGCGTCGCCATAAGGCTTGAACACGTTTGCGTCTATTCATCACATAGCTGCCGGTGAAAGCGGTGACTTTGAAACTGCCCACTTTCGCACATGAATGAATGTTTTTTCAAGAGAAAAAGAGTTGCAAACTTACCTCCCATGTACAAGATCTTCGCGTCGCAGTATCCTCGGCGCGTCTTCTCATCGCCACCCCAAAAGCAACTGTATATATGCTCTGCGTTGTAGTCGTTGACATCTAGGGGTTCGAAGTCTTTTGCATATGTCGATAGTGTCACCTTCTTCACGCCATCCAGAAGAAACCGAATATACACAAAATACATCCCTACTAGGTGCAATAGAGCAGCGCAAATCCACGTTGAAAACCGCATGCAGCAAACCGAGAATGATCGTAGACGCGCGGACGATACGAAACCACGACCTACTACTATACTAGAGACCTGGTATTAACATTGCTTTGAGTTTGAGGGGGAAAACACAGGACGAACACAGGATGAGATGAACAGATAGACTTACGAACCAGCAATGAAGTTTTAATACACAAAGGGCAAGGGAGACAGGGTGAAAAGAAAGTGTACACTCCGGCGTCTCAGCGTAGGTGAATATGAGGCGCGTAATCAGTGATTTCCCCAGAAATTCACTGCTGGGGGGTGCCGAGCTTTCAAGGGGGGGTATGCTTGGTGAAGGTTGCATTTAAGGAATTTTAATTTTTTAAATTTTAAGACATGGAAAGAATCATGGAACAATGGTGACATCTCTGCAGAGCTTTCCCGTTTTATTTGTACATGTTACTACGTTAGAACGCAGAGTACATTAGAATACAGATTCATTATGAATGGCATTTCAACATTAAGATGCATTATCACACGACGAACAAAGACTAGCACCTTGTCTCACGAAGCTCAATGAATACCTAGCACACAGATTGTACAAATGCATGGTACGATCATCTGCATGGCTGTGGGCCTACAGCGCAAGTTTGACAGTACAGGATGTAATTCGCTGCACCGGACTCTCTACCAGAACGTGTTGGTGGCCGAGCTGGGTGGGGTCACCTGAAAAATTACAGGGGGTGTTGCAAAAATGCAGGGGGGTGTACACCCCTCCCTGGGGGGTGTAGAGAAATCCCTGCGCGTAATACGAACCTCTTAACGGTCGATGGCAGCATCGATAACTGCACAAGGGAACGTGTGTGCTTGCAAAGAATGGAAAGGTATTCAAAAGCAGTACAATTGCAAAAAGGACGATAAAAAGTAAAAATATTGGTAACAGTAACAGTAAAATATGTAAAAATATAAACATACATGTAAAACTCAGGAGTGAATAAGGTACGGAATAAAATATATTTGAGTCTCTTTCATGGAATTAGTCAAGATTAAAGAAGTTATCCGGGGCTAACGGGGCTAAGGAGAGTGACCGAGCCTTCTGGGAGGACAATGCTAGGTTGGCGCACACATCCTTTTGTAGTTGCTATTACGGAGGATTCTAGCAGTGTGCGGGACAGTTTGTCATTTCAGGAGATTAATCCTTTGGTTCCGGGAAGGTCTGCGGAACAACCGGAACAGCGCTCCAGATGTTTAAAAAGTTCAGAATCACTTGATTTTTTTGACATTATTAGCATGTTCCCGAAGTCTATCGTTCAGGCAACGGCCACTATGGCCAATGTAGGAACCCACACACCGAAGGGGTATACGGTACACGCACGACTTTTTGCAGTCTACGAACGTTTCTGTGTGGGATGTGGTGCATCGCTGGCTTTGACCAGGTTTCATGAAGGGTGTGAGGGTGGACAGCTTGTTGTGGACAGTGATCGATCGAGTGCGGAGAGGTAAATCTCACTCAGCTTGGGTGCGACAGAAGAACCAATGCAAATTCCCTTTGATTGTGTGAAAAGACTACCATTGAAGCTGACAACTGTAGACCAAAGGTAATGATTCACAAGTTCGAGAAAGGAGGAAAGTGGGATTCCTGCATTTGTTTGAAAACAAGCTAAATTCTTCTCAACGATATCCCTCAATCTGGAAAATATGATTGCCGTGTCGAGGGAGAAATAGAGGTCCTTGGTATCAAGTGGCATGCAGTGGAAAGTTTTTGTGTGATAAGGTACAATGTCATCAAGGAGATCGTCATAATTTCGAATACTGATAGAGTCTGGCAGGAAAATGCACCTCAAAGAACTTTCAAGAGAAGGACAGCGGAGTTTGTTGCTAAATCCCACTTGATGTTCAGTTGCCAGGCGGTAGGTTTTAGGCGAGGCGAAGAGGGAACGTTGAGGTCCGAGTGTACCTTTTGCAAAGATTGTTGTATCAAGGAAACTCGGGTGTCACTGTTGGACGGGGCCGAAGAGACAATCTTATGATGGAGGACGCTAAAGCAACACGTCTGGGGCGAACGCTAAGAGCAAATTTCGGCCCACGGTTCAAGATGATCTTTTCAGTGCTAGGTTGAAGGGAAACACCATGAGGGTTCAAAAGCAAGGGAGTCATTTTTGATGTGGCTCCCTGACAGGGTGCACGAACCTTTCGAGAGGGGCGGTAAGACGTCTGTAAGACATACCAATGATGGCGAAATTGTTTGGTGACATATGAGTTCCAAGTTTTAAAAGCCGAGGAGCGCATGAAGTCATTCTCGTAGGAAAACACACACACTTGTCCACCTCCTTGTGATCAGCCGGTGAATTTCAGCACGTTGGACACTACAAATGTTCCTTGTTGCCGTTAACAGTTCCCTTTTGTAATAATTTTATTGTAAGTTTCAAGAAAATACTTGACCGAACAAAGCTGGATCTGCTGTCCTTTTCCTCAGAGCAAGGCAGTATAGGCACAGGTTGACATCTAGCTGGGCTAGGGTGATGCCGAGACGACATAGTGCAAAAAAAGGCTTGATATTGAAGAGTACATTGCCTGCGTTGGTTTCTAAATCTCGGGTAACATTAGCTAAGAAGAACTGCAATAGCATGTCTAGCCAAGAAATCCCATTTCGGGCATGGACGTTCAAGCTGTACACTATAGAGATGCCAGCTGCAGGGGATATTTGCACGTTTCTTCATCACGAAGGCAGAAAAAATAGGCGATGTCAAGTTGCTTGTGGTGCGTATATCAAAGAGTGATATTAAACGGTAGGAACAACTTATTTATTTACACATGGCAAACAAGACTTTCGTGCACGAGACTGCCCTTTTTCAGGTTACAAAAATATAAACATGGTACAGGCACATATATACAGTTGAAGGGGGAGTTCTGGCATGAGAGGGTAACAGGTTCATGGAAAGCATGTGTCCTCATTCTGTCGACGTAACCCCCTCCTCTTTTTATCCTTAATTCCTCGAATATCACCAACAAGTGTTCTCGTTTCCTGTGTATAGGCCCTTGGGCTCGCGTTATGTTTCGCTTCTGATACCCCTGCTTTTGTATTTATGTTCTTTTGATTTTTATCTGTGTTTGCATCCTTTCCATCAACCTGTTACCCTCTCATGCCAGAACTCCCCCTTCAACTGTATATCTGTGCCTGTACCATGTTTATATTTTGTAACCTGAAGAAGTGCAGTCTCGTGCACGAAAGTCTTGTTTACCATGTGTAAATAAATAAGTTGTTCCTACCGTTTAATATCACTCTTTGTTTCTTCATCAGTGAGATATATCTTAGAAAAAAACTTCAACACCTCCACATAATCTGTAATTGTCCCGTCAGGAATGCGAAGCACGAATCACTCGCAAGATGGCGTCTATACTACACCACTTCGTCCCGCCCACTTCTCTTGTATTCGTCTTTAGTGATTTGCGCTCATTAGTCTATAACAGAGAGTCGAACCGAAACGTTTAACGGTCCGGTTCGGGTTTAGGTTCGGCGATAACGGTTCGGATCCGGTTCAGGTCCAGAAGGCAATTATAATGGTTCAAACCGGTTCTTTCCAAACGGTTCGGTTCCCGAACAGGTTCACGAACGACGGTTCATGAAGCACAACAGGCAGGTTAAAAGAAGCTTCCATGTGTGTGTGTGTGTGTGTTACAGTGTTTGAAGTGGGCAGGAAGGCGTCAGTGGTCGTTCAGGATTTTGAAAGAGTTTGTGCGACATGAAAGACAAGATTAGTAGCGGTTACAAGAAGAGCATACCCATGAATTACTGGTTTGGGTTGACTTTCCCCGCACATAGCTCAGGTGGCGGGGTTGTTAGCGGAACCTCACCAGGAATATCTGTCAACCTAGCCTGCAAATTTGGCCTAAGTCATTTAAGTAATTGAAATTATTCGTTACCAGTCAGGATCGGGGACACATGTTAATCAAATAACGACGTTTCATGGTATGTAGTTGAATTGGAATGGTGCGATCGTGAGCTCGGGGACTTTACGTGTAAAGGGCACGTTATTGTGTCAGCACTGACCGCCGCCGTGCTCGGCGTTAGCGTGAGGTGTCTGTGGAACAAAGACAAAGCAAGTGCAAACAGAGAGTTCGACTCATTTTACACCCACTGGCGAGTTTTAGATACTGTGTCATTATGGTCGTTTTTGCTTCTTTTATTTTAAATCCGCAAATAAAGCCAACTTGGCATGTTCTTTTCATTGTGACCAGCATGAGTGTGGCCGGTGCTTTACTTTCTAGTACCCTAGGCACGCGGCAAACTTAATGCTTTAAACGGAATGACAGTAACTTCACCTCCTGAGCGACCATCGTCCCGAATGACTGCGTTTTTTCAACACGCCCCTGCTTTCAACAAGCCAGGAGAGAACGACGCCACACAAGATTATAGTTGGTGAGGAGATGAACTTACCGCCATTACGTTTCATCAAGTGAGGCTAGTGTATAAGGGGCTTATGTAAGTTCACTCGCGCACACGTTGAGAATTAAACTGCAGCGTTGTATACACGAATACGTGCTAGTGCTGAGCTCAGGTAGTTTGCTTTCGCAATGCATTACGTGCAAGGGAACAGAAGAAGAAAAAGAAAAAACGAAGGGGAGAATATTTCAAAGACCGAAGGTCGCACAGCCGATTACATATACGTCGGTTGGTCCGCGTATTGGTATTTATATACAGGATGCTTGCGATAACGGTAGAGATGATCTCGAAGACATAGCGCTGTCAAAGAAAAACTGACAGGCTTTTGTTGCAAACGGACTGATCTTGAAATGCAGCGCCAGGACACCCTGTGTATAGCAGACTCTGACTAGTATATTATTATATGTCACCTAATGACTACTACCCAAAACTGTCCCTAATGTCCTGTTGACCTTTAATTCGTATATATATTTATGTGCATGTCTTAGAAGTTAGTAGTCCTGCCAGTTTTCAGTCACCATCTGCTGCTATTTCGTGACGCAAGAAGATCCAAATCATTGTTGCAGGGCACGACTTTTTCGGCAAGGAAGACGATGTCTACGAAGCTAATAAATGAAGAAAAATACGAAAAATAGTTTTTGTGTTCATGCACAACATCCAAAGTTTCGCACTTAATTCCGTGTGAACCGTTATTTGAACCGGAAACCGGTATTTTTACCGGTTTAGTTCTGGTTCAGCTCCAAGATGGCGTCGACTCTTTCGGTTCGGTTCCGTTCCGATTCGGCCAAAAATAACGGTTCGGGTTCGGGTTCGGTTCGACTCTCTGATCTATAATACTACACCACTTCGAAGAATCATACATCTGCCCAACTAGGAACAATTTCGGATGCATTCTCGAAGAGAGCTACTTGGCGTTGATTTCATGGCTCCGACAGCTAACGCATTTTCCGAAATGTCTTTTAACAAATTTGCACGCTAGACAGGCATGTTGTGTAAACTGCGGTTCTCCTTGTGTCTGTATTCTTTACAATGTGGCATCAAATCCTTTCCTGACAGATCCATTTTGAAACTCAAAACACTGTCGTCGTTTCTTTCAGAAAACTCCCAATTGGAGTAAGTTTGGTCAGTGCTTTGGTAGCCTAGTGGTTTAGGGTACGCACATGCCGGAGACTACTTCGGTCGGTAAGGGTCGAATCTCGTGGTGGATGAGGTTCTGGGTGCAACTAAGAGGTTCGGGATTTCCCCTCCGAGTAAGGAAACTCGGCGACGTGCGCCTGGTACAACCTAGTTAGTTCCCAATCCCAAGCTATGTTTTGAACTCTATATCAAACTGATACCAGTAGTTTTGCGCCTGAACAAGCACGAACCGACTGTTCAGGAGGCTGTATCGAGACTTCAATTAAAGTGGGGTCTTTCTTCTAAGAACTTCTAAGAACAAAATAATCGGGACAAAAGAAGAACATTTGCATTAATTTTTGTTGGAAAAAATTCCGTCTCCTGCGGGATTTGAACCCTCGATCTTCAAAGAAGGTCCATTTTGCATATCTCGATTATCATACCAGGAGTTCGATAGGCATATGCACCAGAGCATACTGATACACTTTGACTCAAAGGGATTTAACGTAGAACCTCATAGTGAAAGATAAGAAACACGACAGTCAGCTGAATGTAAAAAAAATATTAGGCTATGGCAATGAGCGTTGGGAGATATCGGGTGTAAAGCGGAGAAATGTGCCCGAGGGCAAGGTCACTTCTAGATCAACCTGCCCAGGATCTCGACAAGCTGCGTCATGTGTGCTCGGTTAACTTTAGGTGACTCCAGACAACTTCAGGTGGCTTCGGGTGACTTCAGATGACCCAGACGTCTTCAGGTGACTTCAAGTGACTTCAGTCGACTGCAGACGTCTTCACATAACTTCAGCTGACTCCGCACGTCTATCAGTTGGCCTATGACGTGTTGCGGTGACTAGAGCCGACGTCATGGGACCCCAGCTGTCTTTAAGTAAGGTACTTCGAGTACCTTTAGCTCACTCAGGACATCTACAGCTGTCTTCAGAAGACCTTAGGTGACTCCAGATGCCTTTAAGTGCCCTCAGTCACCTTCAGGTGACTTCAAAAACTTCAGACGTCCTCACGTGACCTCAGTTCACTCCAGACGTCTTACGGCGACTTCACGTAACTTTAGGTGATTCATAACATCTTCAGGTAACCGGAAGTTACTGCCGACGTCATCGTATGACACCAGACGTCTTCAGGCGACTCGAAATGACGTCATGTCACTGCCGGTGAGATGAGACATCTACGTGCGATTTCAAGTGACTTTAGACCTCCTGAGGTGATTTCGGGTGACTACAGGTGACTGCAGACGTACGAAGGTGAACCCAGACTTCTTGAGGGTGACTCCAGCTCACTCCAAGTGACTTCGAGTAAGTTCAGGAGACTCCTGACATACTAAGGTGGCTCCAAGTGACTTTAGGTAATTTCACATGACACCAGACTTCTTCACATGACTCCAGATATGTTCAGGTGACTTCAGGTGACCTCACGCTCCAGACGTAGTGAAAACTTAAAAACTCGACAGCTAGTGCACTATAGAAAAAGTATTTGGCTACGGCAAAGAGCGTTGCCTGCAATTGGAAGAGTTTTTAGTCGACACAGATCTAGCGTAGAAAGAAGTCCGTTCTTGATCAATTTCTAAGGGTACCTTCTTTCTTACGGGCATCTGATAAGCCCTAGCGAATAATTATTCTCCATAACAGTTTCTGTACGAGCATTGCTTGCGATGGTTTCTAAATCTCGGGTAACATTAGCTGAGAAGAACTGCAAGAGCGTGTCTAGCCAGGAAATCCCATTCTGGGCATGGACGTTCAAGCTGTAGACTATACAGATGCGAGAAGCAGGGGATATTTGCATGTTTCGTCATCAGTGAGATATATCTTAGAAGAAAACTTCAACACCTCCACATAATTTATAATTGTCCCGTCTGGGATGCGAAGCACGGATCACTTGCACAATAACGTCTATACTAGACCACTTCGAAGAATCACAGATCTGCCGAACTAGAAACAATTTCGGATGCGTTTTCGAAGAGAGCTACTTGGCATTTATTTCATGCCCCCGACAGCTAACGCATTTTCCGAAAGGTAGGAGCACACATGACGCAGGTTGTCGAGATCCTGGGCAGGTTGATCCAGAAGTGACCTTGCCCTCGGGCACATTTCTCCGTTTTACACCCGATATCTCCCAACGCTCATTGCCATAGCCTAATATTTTTTTTACATTCCGCTGACTGTCGTGTTTCTTATTTTTCACTATGATGCTCTACGTTAAGTCCCTTTGAGTCAAAGTGTATCAATATGCTCTGGTGCATACGCCTATCGATCTCCTGGTATGATAATCGAGATATGCAAAATTGACCTGCATTAGCTGTCGAGTTTTTAAGTTTTCACAACGTCTGGAGCCTGAGGTCACCTGAAGTCACCTGAACATATCTGGAGTCATGTGAAGACGTCTGGTGTCATGTGAAATTACCTAAAGTCACCTGAAGCCACCTTAGGATGTCAGGAGCCTCCTGAATTTACTCGAAGTCACTTGGAGTGAGCTGGAGTCACCCTGAAGAAG
>NW_026999347.1:0-53935 GCF_037126465.1 Ornithodoros turicata | reverse complement strand
CTGGGTTCACCTTCGTACGTGTGCAGTCGCCTGTAGTCACCCGAAATCACCTCAGGACATCTAAAGTCACTTGAAATCGCACGTAGATGTCTCATCTCACCGGCAGTCACATGATGTCATTTCGAGTCACCTGAGGACGTCTGGTGTCATATGATGACGTCGGCAGTAACTTCAAGTTACCTGAAGACGTTATGAGTCACCTAAAGTTACGTGAAGTCGCCGTAAGACGTCTGGAGCCAACTGAGGTCACGTGAGGACGTCTGAAGTTTTTGAAGTCACCTGAAGGTGACTGAGGGCACTTAAAGGCATCTGGAGTCACCTAAGGTCTTCTGAAGACAGCTGTAGATGTCATGAGTGAACTAAAGGTACTCGAAGTACCTTACTTAAAGACAGCTGGGGGTCCCTTGACGTCGGCTCTAGTCACCGCAACACGTCAGGGGCCAACTGATAGACGTCCGGAGTCAGCTGAAGTTATGTGAAGACGTCTGCAGTCGACTGAAGTCACTTGAAGTCACCTGAAGACGTCTGGGTCATCTGAAGTCACCTGAAGCCACCTGAAGTTGTCTGGAGTCACCTAAATTTAATCGAGCACACATGACGCAGCTTGTCGAGATCCTGGGCAGGTTGATCCAGAAGTGACCTTGCCCTCGGGCACATTTCTCCGTTTTACACCCGATATCTCCCAACGCTCATTGCCATAGCCTAATATTTTTTACATTCCGCTGACTGTCGTGTTTCTTATTTTTCACTATGATGCTCTACGTTAAGTGCCTTTGAGTCAAAGTGTATCAGAATGCTCTGGTGCATATGCCTATCGAACTCCTGGTATGATAATCGAGATATGCAAAATTGACCTTCTTTGAAGATCGAGGGTTCAAATCCCGCACGAGACGGAATTTTTTCCAACAAAAATTAATATAAATTTTCTTGTTTTCTCCTAATGATTTTCTTCTGAGAAGGACCCCGTTTTAATTGAAGTCTCGGTACTGCCTCCTGAACATTCAGTCTGTGCTTGTTCAGACTCAAATCTACTGGTATTGGTTTGAAATAGGGTTCAAAACATGGCTTGGGAGTGGCAACTAACTAGCTAGTACCACATGCACGTCGCCGAGTTTCCTTGGTCGGAGGGGAAATCCCGGACCCCTTACATGCACCGAGAACCTCATGCACCACGAGATCTCGACCCTTACCGACTCAAGTAACCTCTGGCATGTGTGTGCCTTAAACCACTAGGCTACCCAAGCACCAAACACGCTTGCTCAAATTGGGAGTTTTCTGAAAGAAACGATGACAGTGTTTTGAGGTCAAAATGGATCTCTCAGGGAAGGATTTGGTGCCACATTGTAAAGAATACAGACACACGGAGAACCACAGTTTACACAACATGCCTGTCTAGCGTGCAAATTTGTTAGGCGTGCTTTCGGAAAATGCGTTAGCTGTCGGAGCCATGAAATCAACGCCAAGTAGCTCTCTTCGAAAACGCATCCGAAATTGTGTCTAGTTCGGCAGATTTATGATTCTTCGAAGTGGTCTAGTATAGACGTTATCGTGCAAGTGATCCGTGCTTCGCATCCCAGACGGGACAATTGTAAATTATGTGGAGGTATTGAAGTTTTCTTCTAAGATATATCTCACTGATGACGAAACATGCAAATATCCCCTGCTTCTCGCATCTGTATAGTCTACAGCTTGAACGTCCATGCCCAGTATGGGATTTCCTGGCTAGACACGCTCTTGCAGTTCTTCTCAGCTAATGTTACCCAAGATTTAGAAACCATCGCAAGCAATGCTCGTACAGAACCTGTTATGGAGAATAATTATTCGCTAGGGCTTATCAGATGCCCGTAAGAAAGAAGGTACCCTTAGAATGTCATAATGAACAGATTTCTTTCTACGCTAGATCTGTGTCGACTAAAAACTCTTGCAATTGCAGGCAACGCTCTTTGCCGTAGCCAAATACTTTTTCTATAGTGCACTAGCTGTCGAGTTTTCAAGTTTTCACTACGTCTGGAGCCTGAGGTCACCTGAAGTCACCTGAACATATCTGGAGTCATGTGAAGAAGTCTGGTGTCATGTGAAATTACCTAAAGTCACCTGAAGCCGCCTTGGGATGTCAGGTGCCTCCTGAATTTCCTCGAAGTCACTTGGAGTGAGCTGGAGTCACCCTGAAGAAGTCTGGGTTCACCTTCGTACGTGTGCAGTCACCTGTAGTCACCCGAAATCACCTCAGGACGTCTAAAGTCACTTGAAATCGCACGTAGATGTCTCATCTCACCGGCAGTCACATGATGTCATTTCGAGTCACCTGAGGACGTCTGGTGTCATACGATGACGTCACCAGTAACTTCAAGTTACCTGAAGACGTTATGAGTCACCTAAAGTTACGTGAAGTCGCCGTAAGACGTCTGGAGCCAACTGAGGTCACGTGAGGACGTCTGAAGTTTTTTGAAGTCACCTGAAGGTGACTGAGGGCACTTAAAGGCATCTGGAGTCACCTAAGGTCTTCCGAAGACAGCTGTAGATGTCATGAGTGATGTAAAGGTACTCGAAGTACCTTACTTAAAGACAGCTGGGGTCCCTTGACGTCGGCTCTAGTCACCGCAACACGTCAGGGGCCAACTGATAGACGTCCGGAGTCAGCTGAAGTTATGTGAAGACGTCTGCAGTCGACTGAAGTCACTTGAAGTCACCTGAAGACGTCTGCGTCATCTGAAGTCACCTGAAGCCACCTGAAGTTGTCTGGAGTCACCTAAAGTTAATCGAGCACACATGACGCCACTTGTCGAGATCCTGGGCAGGTTGATCCAGAAATGACCTTGCCCTCGTGCACATTTCTCCGTTTTACACCCGATATCTCCCAACGCTCATTGCCATAGCCTAATATTTTTTTTACATTCCGCTGACTGTCGTGTTTCTTATTTTTCACTATGATGTTATACGTTAAGTCCCTTTGAGTCAAAGTGTATCAGCATGCTCTGGTGCATATGCCTATCGAACTCCTGGTATGATAATCGAGATATGCAAAATTGACGTTCTTTGAAGATCGAGGGTTCAAATCCCGCACGAGACGGAATTTTTTCCAACAAAAATTAATGTAAATTTTCTTGTTTTCTCCTAATGATTTTCTTCTGAGAAGGACCCCGTTTTAATTGAAGTCTCGGTACTGCCTCCTGAACATTCAGTCTGTGCTTGTTCAGACTCAAAACTACTGGTACTGGTTTGAAATAGGGTTCAAAACATGGCTTGGGAGTGGCAACTAACTAGCTAGTAGCACACGCACGTCGCCGAGTTTCCTTGGTCGGAGGGGAAATCCCGGACCCCTTACATGCACCGAGAACCTCATGCACCACGAGATCTCGACCCTTACCGACTCAAGTAACCTCTGGCATGTGCGTGCCTTAAACCACTAGGCTACCCAAGCATTTTTTTTCTTTTCCGCCTTTTATTAACAAAACACACAAGTGCACACAACTACAGGTACGTCACACAGTCGCAACGCCGTGGGCCATTACAAAACGTCTAAAGAGGAAACTGAAGACCTTTTGAATTTGCACATACGATTTTACAAGTACGTAAGGGCATCAGACAATGTTTCTAACCAATGTGGCAGCTCTAAACATCGCATAAGGCACAGCTTAAGTTGAGATATTTCTATCTTAAAGTATTTCATAGGAGGCATTAACGGTTCTTCGTTCCTGTCAGCCATACGAAGTTTCCACAGACAGTACAAGGCTATAAGCATGACAATATCGTACCTGACTGTTTACCTCGGGTGTAATGGGAGAAACCGTATGGTGTGTGGGTTTAGCCGAAGTCGAGTTTTGAAAACTTTATACTGGAGATCGTCCCAGAAGAACTGGGCTTCTGTGCAGTCTAAGAAAAGGTGATCATGCGTTTCAGGAACTTTGCAGAACCTGCAGTCTGCCGACCAGGGCACGTATATGCCCATTTGCGCGAGCCATGCCTTGACAGGTGGTGTTGACGTATAAAGTTTGTAAAAGAATGTCTTCATGTTTGGTTTGATTGGCATCCTTTGGACTCGAACCAAAACATCCCTGCCTGGCCAAGTGGGTAGAATATCTCGATAGACAGACACAGGGAACAATGTATCGATCAAGTGGGCCGCCAGCGTTTTCTTGTTGACAGACAAGAGGTATTCAAGGGTAAACCTAGCTTTCAAAAACAGCATGCACTCAACGACCTCCTTGAAAAAGCCTGTTAACCGCATCGTTCCCTCTGTGAACGTGACGTGTAACTCGGGGATGTAAGCACCAAACACGCTTGCTCAAATTATGTGGAGGTATTGAAGTTTTCTTCTAAGATATATCTCACTGATGACGAAACATGCAAATATCTCCTGCTTCTCGCATCTGTATAGTCTACAGCTTGAACGTCCATGCATAGTATTGGGTTTCCTGACTAGACACGCTCTTGCAGTTCTTCTCAGCTAATGTTACCCGAGATTTAGAAACCATCGCAAGCAATGCTCGTACAGAACCTGTTATGGAGAATAATTATTCGCTAGGGCTTATCAGATGCCCGTAAGAAAGAAGATACCCTTAGAATGTGATAAAGAACGGATTTCTTTCTACGCTAGATCTGTGTCGACTAAAAACTCTTGCAATTGCAGGCAACGCTCTTTGCCGTAGCCAAATACTTTTTCTATAGTGCACTAGCTGTCGACTTTGTAAGTTTTCACTACGTCTGGAGCCTGAGTCACCTGAAGTCACCTGAAGATATCTGGAGTCATGTGAAGAAGTCTGGTGTCATGTGAAATTACCTAAAGTCACCTGAAGCCACCTTAGGATGTAAGGAGCCTCCTGAATTTACTCGAAGTCACTTGGAGTGAGCTGGAGTCACCCTGAAGAAGTCTGGGTTCACCTTCGTACGTGTGCAGTCACCTGTAGTCACTCGAAATCACATCAGGACGTCTAAAGTCACTTGAAATCGCACGTAGATGTCTCATCTCACCGGCAGTCACATGATGTCATTTCGAGTCACCTGAGGACGTCTGTTGTCATACGATGACATCGGCAGTAACTTCAAGTTACCTGAAGACGTTATGAGTCACCTAAAGTTACGTGAAGTCGCCGTAAGACGTCTGGAGCCATCTGAGGTCACGTGAGGACGTCTGAAGTTTTTGAACTCACCTGAAGGTGACTGAGGGCACTTAAAGGCATCTGGAGTCACCTAAGGTCTTCCGAAGACAGCTGTAGATGTCATGAGTGAGCTAAAGGTACTCGAAGTACCTTACTTAAAGACGGCTGGGGGTCCCTTGACGTCGGCGCTAGTCATCGCAACACGTCAGGGGCTAACTGATAGACGTCCGGAGTCAGCTGAAGTTATGTGAAGACGTCTGCAGTCGACTCAAGTCACTTGAAGTCACCTGAAGATGTCTGGGTCATCTGAAGTCACCTGAAGCCACCTGAAGTTGTCTGGAGTCACCTAAAGTTAATCGAGCACACATGATGCCACTTGTCGAGATCCTGGGCAGGTTGATCCAGAAATGACCTTGCCCTCGTGCACATTTCTCCGTTTTACACCCGATATCTCCCAACGCTCATTGCCATAGCCTAATATTTTTTTACATTCCGCCGACTGTCGTGTTTCTTATTTTTCACTATGATGTTATACGTTAAGTCCCTTTGAGTCCAAGTGTATCAGCATGCTCTGGCGTCATCAGCAGCGTGTGACGTACCTGTAGTTGTGTGCACTTGTGTGTTTTGTTAATAAAAGGTGGAAAAGAAAAAAATCAGCATGCTCTGGTGCATATGCCTATCGAACTGCTGGTATGATAATCGAGATATGCAAAATTGACCTTCTTTGAAGATCGAGGGTTCAAATCCCGCACAAGACGGAATTTTTTCCAACAAAAATTAATGTAAATTTTCTTGTTTTCTCCTAATGATTTTCTTCTGAGAAGGACCCCGGTTTAATTGAAGTCTCGGTACTGCCTCCTGAACATTCAGTCTGTGCTTGTTCAGACTCAAAACTACTGGTATCGGTTTGAAATAGGGTTCAAAACAGGGCTTGGGAGTGGCAACTAACTAGCTAGTACCACACGCACGTCGCCGAGTTTCCTTGGTCGGAGGGGAAATCCCGGACCCCTTACATGCACCGAGAACCTCATGCACCACGAGATCTCGACCCTTACCGACTCAAGTGACCTCTGGCATGTGTGTGCCTTAAACCACTAGGCTACCCAAGCATTTTTTTTCTTCTCCACCTTTTATTAACAAAACACACAAGTGCACCCAAGCACCAAACACGCTCGCTCAAATTGGGAGTTTTCTGAAAGAAACGATGACAGTGTTTTGAGTGTCAAAATGGATCTGTCAGGAAAGGATTTGGTGCCACATTGTAAAGAATACAGACACAAGGAGAACCACAGTTTACACAACATGCCTGTCTAGCGTGCAAATTTGTTAGGCGACCTTTCGGAAAATGCGTTAGCTGTCGGAGCCATGAAATCAACGCCAACTAGCTCTTCGAAAACGCATCCGAAATTGTTTCTAGTTCGGCAGATCTATGATTCTTCGAAGTGGTCTAGTATAGAATTTATCGTGCAAGTGATCCGTGCTTCGCATCCCAGACGGGACAATTATAAATTATGTGGAGGTATTGAAGTTTTCTTCTAAGATATATCTCACTGATGACGAAACATGCAAATATCGCCTGCTTCTCGCATCTGTATAGTCTACAGCTTGAAAGTCCATGCCCAGTATGCGATTTCCTGGCTAGACACGCTCTTGCAGTTCTTCTCAGCTAATGTTACCCGAGATTTAGAAACCATCGCAAGCAATGCTCGTACAGAACCTGTTATGGAGAATAATTATTCGCTAGGGCTTATCAGATGACCGTAAGAAAGAAGGTACCCTTAGAATGTGATAAAGAGCGGATTTCTTTCTACGCTAGATCTGTGTCGACTACAAACTCTTGCAATTGCAGGCAACGCTCTTTGCCGTAGCCAAATACTTTTTCTATAGTGCACTAGCTGTCGAGTTTTAAGTTTTCACTACGTCTAGAGCCTGAGGTCACCTGAAGTCACCTGAACGTATCTGGAGTCATGTGAAGAAGTCTGGTGTCATGTGAAATTACCTAAAGTCACCTGAAGCCACCTTAGGATGTCACGAGCCTCCTGAATTTACTCGAAGTCACTTGGAGTGAGCTGGAGTCACCCTGAAGAAGTCTGGGTTCACCTTCGTACGTGTGCAGTCACCTGTAGTCACCCGAAATCACCTCAGGACGTCTAAAGTCACTTGAAATCGCACGTAGATGTCTCATCTCACCGGCAGTCACATGATGTCATTTCGAGTCACCTGAGGACGTCTGTTGCCATACGATGACGTCGGCAGTAACTTCAAGTTACCTGAAGACGTTATGAGTCACCTAAAGTTACGTGAAGTCGCCGTAAGACGTCTGGAGCCATCTGAGGTCACGTGAGGACGTCTGAAGTTTTTGAAGTCACCTGAAGGTGACTGAGGGCACTTAAAGGCATCTGGAGTCACCTAAGGTCTTCTGAAGACAGCTGTAGATGTCATGAGTGAGCTAAAGGTACTCGAAGTACCTTACTTAAAGACAGCTGGGGTCCCTTGACGTCGGCTCTAGTCATCGCAACACGTCAGGGGCTAACTGATAGACGTCCGGAGTCAGCTGAAGTTATGTGAAGACGTCTGCAGTCGACTCAAGTCACTTGAAGTCACCTGAAGATGTCTGGGTCATCTGAAGTCACCTGAAGCCACCTGAAGTTGTCTGGAGTCACCTAAAGTTAATCGAGCACACATGATGCCACTTGTCGAGATCCTGGGCAGGTTGATCCAGAAATGACCTTGCCCTCGTGCACATTTCTCCGTTTTACACCCGATATCTCCCAACGCTCATTGCCATAGCCTAATATTTTTTTACATTCCGCTGACTGTCGTGTTTCTTATTTTTCACTATGATGTTATACGTTAAGTCCCTTTGAGTCAAAGTGTATCAGCATGCTCTGGTGCATATGCCTATCGAACTCCTGGTATGATAATCGAGATATGCAAAATTGACCTTCTTTGAAGGTCGAGGGTTCAAATCCCGCACGAGACGGAATTTTTTCCAACAAAAATTAATGTAAATTTTCTTGTTTTCTTCTAATGATTTTCTTCTGAGAAGCACCCCGGTTTAATTGAAGTCTCGGTACTGCCTCCTGAACATTCAGTCTGTGCTTGTTCAGACTCAAAACTACTGGTATCGGTTTGAAATAGGGTTCAAAACATGGCTTGGGAGTGGCAACTAACTAGCTAGTACCACACGCACGTCGCCGAGTTTCCTTGGTCGGAGGGGAAATCCCGGACCCCTTACATGCACCGAGAACCTCATGCACCACGAGATCTCGACCCTTACCGACTCAAGTGACCTCTGGCATGTGTGTGCCTTAAACCACTAGGCTACCCAAGCACCAAACACGCTCGCTCAAATTGGGAGTTTTCTGAAAGAAACGATGACAGTGTTTTGAGTGTCAAAATGGATCTGTCAGGAAAGGATTTGGTGCCACATTGTAAAGAATACAGACACAAGGAGAACCACAGTTTACACAACATGCCTGTCTAGCGTGCAAATTTGTTAGGCGACCTTTCGGAAAATGCGTTAGCTGTCGGAGCCATGAAATCAACGCCAAGTAGCTCTCTTCGAAAACGCATCCGAAATTGTTTCTAGTTCGGCAGATCTATGATTCTTCGAAGTGGTCTAGTATAGAATTTATCGTGCAAGTGATCCGTGCTTCGCATCCCAGACGGGACAATTATAAATTATGTGGAGGTATTCAAGTTTTCTTCTAAGATATATCTCACTGATGACGAAACATGCAAATATCCCCTGCTTCTCGCATCTGTATAGTCTACAGCTTGAACGTCCATGCCCAGTATGGGATTTCCTGGCTAGACACGCTCTTGCAGTTCTTCTCAGCTAATGTTACCCGAGATTTAGAAACCATCGCAAGCAATGCTCGTACAGAACCTGTTATGGAGAATAATTATTCGCTAGGGCTTATCAGATGCCCGTAAGAAAGAAGGTACCCTTAGAATGTGATAAAGAGCGGATTTCTTTCTACGCTAGATCTGTGTCGACTACAAACTCTTGCAATTGCAGGCAACGCTCTTTGCCGTAGCCAAATACTTTTTCTATAGTGCACTAGCTGTCGAGTTTTTAAGTTTTCACTACGTCTGGAGCCTGAGGTCACCTGAAGTCACCTGAACATATCTGGAGTCATGTGAAGAAGTCTGGTGTCATGTGAAATTACCTAAAGTCACCTGAAGCCACCTTAGGATGTCAGGAGCCTCCTGAATTTACTCGAAGTCACTTGGAGTGAGCTGGAGTCACCCTGAAGAAGTCTGGGTTCACCTTCGTACGTGTGCAGTCACCTGTAGTCACCCGAAATCACCTCAGGACGTCTAAAGTCACTTGAAATCGCACGTAGATGTCTCATCTCACCGGCAGTCACATGATGTCATTTCGAGTCACCTGAGGACGTCTGGTGTCATACGATGACGTCGGCAGTAACTTCAAGTTACCTGAAGACGTTATGAGTCACCTAAAGTTACGTGAAGTCGCCGTAAGACGTCTGGAGCCAACTGAGGTCACGTGAGGACGTCTGAAGTTTTTGAAGTCACCTGAAGGTGACTGAGGGCACTTAAAGGCATCTGGAGTCACCTAAGGTCTTCTGAAGACAGCTGTAGATGTCATGAGTGAGCTAAAGGTACTCGAAGTACCTTACTTAAAGACAGCTGGGGGTCCCTTGACGTCGGCTCTAGTCATCGCAACACGTCAGGGGCTAACTGATAGACGTCCGGAGTCAGCTGAAGTTATGTGAAGACGTCTGCAGTCGACTGAAGTCACTTGAAGTCACCTGAAGATGTCTGGGTCATCTGAAGTCACCTGAAGCCACCTGAAGTTGTCTGGAGTCACCTAAAGTTAATCGAGCACACATGATGCCACTTGTCGAGATCCTGGGCAGGTTGATCCAGAAATGACCTTGCCCTCGTGCACATTTCTCCGTTTTACACCCGATATCTCCCAACGCTCATTGCCATAGCCTAATATTTTTTTACATTCCGCTGACTGTCGTGTTTCTTATTTTTCACTATGATGTTATACGTTAAGTCCCTTTGAGTCAAAGTGTATCAGCATGCTCTGGTGCATATGCCTATCGAACTCCTGGTATGATAATCGAGATATGCAAAATTGACCTTCTTTGAAGATCGAGGGTTCAAATCCCGCACGAGACGGAATTTTTTCCAACAAAAATTAATGTAAATTTTCTTGTTTTCTCCTAATGATTTTCTTCTGAGATGGACCCCGGTTTAATTGAAGTCTCGGTACTGCCTCCTGAACATTCAGTCTGTGCTTGTTCAGACTCAAAACTACTGGTATCGGTTTGAAATAGGGTTCAAAACATGGCTTGGGAGTGGCAACTAACTAGCTAGTACCACACGCACGTCGCCGAGTTTCCTTGGTGGGAGGGGAAATCCCGGACCCCTTACATGCACCGAGAACCTCATGCACCACGAGATCTCGACCCTTACCGACTCAAGTGACCTCTGGCATGTGTGTGCCTTAAACCACTAGGCTACCCAAGCATTTTTTCTTTTCCACCTTTTATTAACAAAACACACAAGTGCAACAACTACAGGTACGTCACACGGTCGCAACGCCGTGGTCCATTACAAAACGTCTAAAGAGGAAACTGAAGACCTTTTGAATTTGTACATACGATTTTACAAGTACGTAAGGGCATCAGACAATGTTTCTAACCAATCTGGCAGCTCTAAACATCGCATAAGGCACAGCTTAAGTTGAGATATTTCTATCTTAAAGTATTTCATAGGAGGCATTAAAGGTCAGCTACGCCGATTTCCCGATGTGTTGAAACGATTGTGATATTCAGAACGACCACATCCAACTGCCCCCGAAACGCACCTTCGTTTCTCAATTTTGTCTTCCTATTACGAAAATTAATTCATCAAAGAAACCAAAACAAGCCATGGGCGCAGCCATTTTTGTGACGTAGATGGGATAAACCTGCTCCATCTACGTAGATAGAGAATCGTGCGTCTGATTGGATGAAAGCTGAGGCTTTCTCTGACTTCCCTAGCGTCTTCTCCCGTTTGCGAGGAAATCCAGTTATGGCCGCCGGCTACGATGAGCGTTTCGTCCGAGGTAATCCCGAGAACTATCGAACGATTGAAACAACAACCGCGACCTCACCTCAACATCATTTTTGGCGTGAAATTGTGATTATGTGCTCGAGAACTTCGCAGTTCAACCGTTCAGCTGCCATTCACGTCAACCCGTTTGCTGCTTTTACAACAAGTGCTGGAATGGGAGCGATTGAGCAACAACGCGAGACTTGGTGATTGTTTGAGAATATACCTGCAGAGGACTGGTCTTCAAAGAAAGAAGGCCGTATTTCTGCCCATGCACATCGTGCGATTGCCAGGCCTGTTACACGAGATACATATATTGTGCAGCATCATAGCGCGACTGCAATGAACGACGTAGGAATGTATCGTGACCACTCGAACTGCATTCGTTGAATCATTCGTCGGTTATATGAAAGTGCTCATTAGAGCTGCCCCGCACAAAAAGTGTTGGATGTAGTTTTGTAGTGTGTTGTTTATCTCGTAGAGCGCATCGCGGCATGTAGGTCGAGAGCCCTTATACGTATTTTTTGCATGTTTACTTGAGTGTGCGCATTGTTCTATACCACACAGGCCATATTTCATTCATAATAGTTTCGCAAATAAACACGTACGGGTTGATCTCATATTGGTTTTGAGTTAGGCGTAGTGTCTTCAGATCAGGGTATGTGTATCCTGTTTGCTGGGCCCAACAGATGTTATTAAGGGTAGTGCAACATTTCCCACTTCTTGAACCATGCTAACATTGCCAGAATAAGGAACATTACACTGTGCTGTGTATTCTACACTCAGTTGTCTCGCGACGTAAACCCCCAATTATTATATTGGGTACTCCACATGTTCAACCAGTCAGCACTTCCCATATCCTATTTTTTTTAAAACATGTGCTTAAAATTGCACAACTGCCACTCAAGTAACTTTGCCACCAAATTAGTCAGTGACAAAAGGTATATGTACTTTACCACAAATTTAATAACCTTGGTAGAAATGGTTGATGGTGTCCTCTGCCTTGTACGGTGCACTTCATAGCAAAATACACAATAGTCCAAATGTTTTCCTTGTCCACAAATGCCCTGTCAAAGCTGAAAGACTCTTATCAAAATGGGGAAGCGGGCTTGCTTGTCCAGAGAAACAAATATGAAACTGCAGTGCTCAACGTAAATAACTGCATGCTCAGCAACTAAGGCTGGTGATGCCGAAGACCTAATATTTCTAGGTTAAAGGGAACAAAGGAGAAAAGACCACTGCAGCGTATTAATGTTGTTTCAAAAGTATAACACCACAAAATTTGTGAGAGTCAGTTGGTGTATTTAGTGATGTTGGTCACCTCCTGCACCAATTTTTAATAAGATTCAAATGCGTTGCTACCAACCAGGACCTAAGCCTGACCTATGATCTAATAATAATAATAGTATCTATCTATTACCTATATGGACCTTCACCACTAGTTTGGTCTAGGTTTCACACGTGGCTTCTAGTGAAATTCGAAGCTTCTCTGTAGAGCTGACAGGAGACTTGCAGAGTAGAGAATTTTTTATTTATATTTTCCAAAGAACATGTAAAAAACAATGCGCTGTACCAACTGTATTCAAAGAAATACAAATATACTTTGTTTTAGCTATGTGCATATTAGCAGATTACAGATGACCGATGACACACAATGGGCGTCAAGGGTGAGAACATAAGAATGCTACCACTGCAGGCACTGTCCTGAAATTCTAAGTCACCATTTGTCAGAAAGCAATGACCACGCACAGCCTAAGGATCATATTGAGCCCCTTCCATTATTTTTATTAACAGCATGTTGGCTGCCATCCAGTCCATGAAAGTGACCCTTATCGTTGAAAGAACGGTTCAACAGCAAGCGAGCTGGTGATAGTGTCCATGATGGCGAGACCTGAAGAGGAGATACAAGAAGGGACATAAACACGCTATGTTGAGACATTGTGTATGTCCCTTCCTATTCCTCGTCTCAGGGTTTTTCGCTATGGACCTTCATGATGTTTCCTTCGGCAAACTTTACATATTTTTATGTAGAATTGTGAAGGTACAGCCAGGCGCTGTTAGCAAATCACACAGTACTTTTCTTGAATCAAGAATCCATGGAAGGTACACAGTCATCTTCAGCATTGCACACATCTATGGGACATGTTAATCACTTTGGAATGTCACAGACATGTCATGGAGGCTGGCACATGATTAGTGGTGCTGAACAGACAACTATTTGTCATAGTTTTGGCATAAAAAGTAGTTTTGTTACCTGCATGTTGAGACAGATGTATCTCTACATACTTTGCCATGACACAAATATATGAAGCAACAAATGTACCCTCTACCTTATTATGGTTATTAGTCAACACTGCCAAGAATGTGGGAACACAGTCTTGTACCACCTACACTCTTCAAAATGACCTTCACACACGACACATTGTAGGTCAACGAGACTCCAGAATGATGTCCTCTCCCTCCCCATTAGCTGAAAACATTTTTCTACAACCTTGCACAAGGGGAAGTTAGTGCAAGAAATGCACACATTCCTTTTTTGAGCAAATCAGTATTCAGAGCGTTACCATACTGTGGTAGGCCTGCAGTGCATTACGTGGTACAGCGCACACTGTAAAAAATTTCACCGTAGAACATGTCCCCCATTCTAATGACAGTCTTCTCCAGTTTTTCAAACTGCCATTTCCCATAGTGCTTTATGGTATGACACAGTATTTCTAAACCTTTATTGTAGTTTACTGGTTGTAGCAGAAAAAAGACACCACTGTTTCCGATCACAGGACGCAAGCCATAAGTGCTATACGGAAACAGTACATGCTGCTCTCTAGCAGTTGTTCGTGTTTGAACATGGTATGGTGCATGCAGGGTAAATTCCATGGTTAAAATATCCAAACGTGAACAACTGTTAGATTACATGATGTAGAATGCTCTATAGTACAGTAAAACCTCCAAAGTCGGACACCTCCCTACCTCGGACAACTCCCCATGATTTCATTGCACGGGCAGGCTCCCATTGAAACTACATGGGGACGAAATTCTCTATGTCGAACACCTCCCTATCTTGGAAGTAGGATAGGGTTTTCCCTGCAAAGTCGGAGAAAACCCTGGTCAAATTACCTCAATATCGGCCCATCTTTGCACCAAAAAATCCCAAAATGAGCCAGTGGCCTTGACTTTTGCCCCTTTTTTCCCCTATACTGGTCGCAGCATTTTGTTGCTTTAGTTTTTAGAGTAAAAAAAAACAAGTGCTGTCAGCCTACATTGTAATTCTTTATGTGAGCACTTGTCTTCAGTTTGTCTAGAGCCTTTGAACAAACACTGCACCAAAGCTATGAGAAGTGGGCTGACGCTTCAGAGACAAGTCCTTGCTGCTCGAAAAGCTCTAGAGGTAATGCCATTGAGTAGAATCTGAACAGAATTCAATATACTAAAATCAGTAATAATTATCAGTGAAGAGTGGGTAGAGGTACCACTACCAGGAACCACCACCAGGTACCACTAAGGACCTTAAATTGAAGGAGGGGGACATTTCTCACAGCGGTGATCTCTTCCATTTTTTGTTGCCGTCATATTCTGTAACTCGGACACCTCTATAAGTAGGAGACGCTTCGGCTGCACCGCGGGTGTCCAACATAGGAAGGTTTCACTGTATTTGTGTTCCGTGTCATGTGACCACAAACAATATATGCTTTTGCTCATGCTGCACAGCACAGGCAAATTGATTTGCATGTGAGGATAATAACGTGAAACCCGAGGCGCGGAGGAAAAGGCATGACTTTACGGTCTCTGTGTCAGTTGTTTCATGTTGTAATTGCGTACCAGCTGGCCTGTACCTGAGAATAGGTTTGATGCATTGTACACGCACCATAGACATGCAGTATGTGGTGTGTTGTGATAGTAATGCCAATTGAAGAATAATGCTCCAGGTGGATTGTTTCGGTACAATCTTGAACTATGCATACCAAGGGGTAGGGCATCTGCGTGACAGGTTTACCTGGAAGTAAGAACGTAAATGTTAGCTGAAGTCATTGAATAATTAACATTATCAATATACTGCTGCAGATGATACAAACAATAGCACACAAGATGCTCCGATATGTTCTGCAGGAATGTCTCTGTACTCACAATATTAGTACAGCAGCTACAGAAAGGCATAAAACAAGTTTTTGTATACATGATACCACTTGAATTCAACAAAAGCTTCTGCTGCACTGCCAGAACACCACGGCAGACAGATTTACCTTACTTCACCTGAGAAAAAGTATGTACTGTTGCACACATGATGCTGTTTGAATGTCTTGAAAAACATAATTTATGACCAAAAGACATCAACTGGAAGATTTTAATTTACCTTAGTCAAAACTGAGAAAAAATATGTGCTGTTGCACGCATGAAACTGCTTGAACTGCCCTTGAGCGCTCTGGAAGAACACCTTATTTGTGACCAAAATACAACAGCTGAGTCAGCACTGAATTTATACCTTACTCAAAATACACAAGATGTGCTGCCGTGCATATGATACGATGATACTGCTTAAATGTACTCTGAAAGCGCTGGCACCTCAGGCATGGTTGCTATAAGCTAGCGAGCAACAGCAAGGGTATACGAACACAAGAAGTCGAGCACAAGTGATGGAATACACTTGATTAATCGGAAAATGAAATGTTTCAGTACCAGGTGTCACTGTTCCGTCAACAAAAACAGATGAACTTTGAAGGGGCGTCTGGTTGGCACTGGTGACAGCCTTCAGCTTGAACCCCAGACGGTGATAGTTGAGACGAGGAGTGCAAGCTTTTCGGTGGTGCCAGAATGCCTGCGAAATCATTTAACAAATAAGGCAATTCCAAATCTGTACCCGCTGGGGCGTAATCTCTAAAGGATGAAGCAGTAACTAACAGATAGCGTATTTTTCTCTTCTACGTGATGCAATTTGCACCGCATGACTGACTTGTCTAACATTACGCGTCTTACCTTTATCTGCTGCCCAGTCCTGCCCCTGCAATCTCCTGCTGCAGATAAGGTTGGCACAGCATCCCGGACGAAACATCTTCGGCTTCTTGTGAAAGAAGTTGCGCATTGCTTCCGTAACATTCGTATGAGCCAGATGAACTGATCAAATCGCTGCTTTCGAAGGTGGCACACAGTCGAAGTTGTAACCGATTGTTGCAGTCAATAGATTTCTCTTTCGCCTTTCGGAAAATTGTGGTTTGAAACACTGGAACTGCATGCTGAAGTGTTCTTGCAGACGGGAGCAAAATGCTCACGCATTCTCGGCACGCAGCACAGAACACGAACCACACCTGTACTGGCCTAGCAAATGCTTTGCAGTCGAAGGAAGCAAAACTCACGTTCCTCGTGGGTTTAGTGAAGTCCAGAAATATACTGGCTCCCTAATAGCGAACTGTTTATCACTTCCCCAATGTGAATCTGCGCAGCAGACGGCTCGGCAGAAGAAACTGGCCGGCTTGGCGGAAGAAACCAAGCCAAAAGTCATGCCAAGCCGGAGCGCGGGCAGACCACGAATGTGTCGTCGACACAGGGTTTGCGGGCCACAAGACGGGATGTCAGTGAAACTAAAAATTCACTTTTTCGGAAAACCGCGAGGAGTTTGGGATAACTAGTTTGCGTACATAATCAGTGTTCCCTTATGAACACATCGTGTGAGTACCATTCCATTCTGTGACACTCGAAAATCGGCGTAGCTGAGCTTTAACGGTTCTTCGTTCTTGTCAGCCATACGAAGTTTCCACAGACTGTACAAGGCTATAAGCATGACAATATCGTACCTGACTGTTTCCCTCGGGTGTAATGGGAGAAACCGTATGGTGTGTGGGTTAAGCCGAAGTCGAGTTTTGAAAACTTTATACTGGAGATCGTCCCAGAAGAACTGGGCTTCTGTGCAGTCTAAGAAAAGGTGATCATGCGTTTCAGGAACTTTGCAGAACCTGCAGTCTGTCGACCAGGGCTACCCAAGCACCAAACACGCTCGCTCAAATTGGGAGTTTTCTGAAAGAAACGATGACAGTGTTTTGAGTGTCAAAATGGATGTGTCAGGAAAGGATTTGGTGCCACATTGTAAAGAATTCAGACACAAGGAGAACCACAGTTTACACAACATGCCTGTCTAGCGTGCAAATTTGTTAGGCGACCTTTCGGAAAATGCGTTAGCTGTCGGAGCCATGAAATCAACGCCAAGTAGCTCTCTTCGAAAAAGCATCCGAAATTGTTTCTAGTTCGGCAGATCTATGATTCTTCGAAGTGGTCTAGTATAGAATTTATCGTGCAAGTGATCCGTGCTTCGCATCCCAGACGGGACAATTATAAATTATGTGGAGGTATTCAAGTTTTCTTCTAAGATATATCTCACTGATGACGAAACATGCAAATATCCCCTGCTTCTCGCATCTGTATAGTCTACAGCTTGAACGTCCATGCCCAGTATGGGATTTCCTGGCTAGACACGCTCTTGCAGTTCTTCTCAGCTAATGTTACCCGAGATTTAGAAACCATCGCAAGCAATGCTCGTACAGAACCTGTTATGGAGAATAATTATTCGCTAGGGCTTATCAGATGCCCGTAAGAAAGAAGGTACCCTTAGAATGTGATAAAGAGCGGATTTCTTTCTACGCTAGATCTGTGTCGACTACAAACTCTTGCAATTGCAGGCAACGCTCTTTGCCGTAGCCAAATACTTTTTCTAAAGTGCACTAGCTGTCGAGTTTTTAAGTTTTCACTACGTCTAGAGCCTGAGGTCACCTGAAGTCACCTGAACGTATCTGGAGTCATGTGAAGAAGTCTGGTGTCATGTGAAATTACCTAAAGGCACCTGAAGCCACCATAGGATGTCAGGAGCCTCCTGAATTTACTCGAAGTCACTTGGAGTGAGCTGGAGTCACCCTGAAGAAGTCTGGGTTCACCTTCGTACGTGTGCAGTCACCTGTAGTCACCCGAAATCACCTCAGGACGTCTAAAGTCACTTGAAATCGCACGTAGATGTCTCATCTCACCGGCAGTCACATGATGTCATTTCGAGTCACCTGAGGACGTCTGTTGTCGTACGATGACGTCGGCAGTAACTTCAAGTTACCTGAAGACGTTATGAGTCACCTAAAGTTACGTGAAGTCGCCGTAAGACGTCTGGAGCCATCTGAGGTCACGTGAGGACGTCTGAAGTTTTTTGAAGTCCCAACGCTCAAAGTCCCTTTCTATAAAGCATGCTCTGGTGCATATGCCTATCGAACTCCTGGTATGATAATCGAGATATGCAAAATTGACCTTCTTTGAAGATCGAGGGTTCAAATCCCGCACGAGACGGAATTTTTTCCAACAAAAATTAATGTAAATTTTCTTGTTTTCTTCTAATGATTTTCTTCTGAGAAGCACCCCGGTTTAATTGAAGTATCGGTACTGCCTCCTGAACATTCAGTCTGTGCTTGTTCAGACTCAAAACTACTGGTATCGGTTTGAAATAGGGTTCAAAACATGGCTTGGGAGTGGCAACTAACTAGCTAGTACCACACGCACGTCGCCGAGTTTCCTTGGTCGGAGGGGAAATCCCGGACCCCTTACATGCACCGAGAACCTCATGCACCACGAGATCTCGACCCTTACCGACTCAAGTGACCTCTGGCATGTGTGTGCCTTAAACCACTAGGCTACGCAAGCACCAAACACGCTCGCTCAAATTGGGAGTTTTCTGAAAGAAACGATGACAGTGTTTTGAGTGTCAAAATGGATCTGTCAGGAAAGGATTTGGTGCCACATTGTAAAGAATACAGACACAAGGAGAACCACAGTTTACACAACATGCCTGTCTAGCGTGCAAATTTGTTAGGCGACCTTTCGGAAAATGCGTTAGCTGTCGGAGCCATGAAATCAACGCCAAGTAGCTCTCTTCGAAAACGCATCCGAAATTGTTTCTAGTTCGGCAGATCTATGATTCTTCGAAGTGGTCTAGTATAGAATTTATCGTGCAAGTGATCCGTGCTTCGCATCCCAGACGGGACAATTATAAATTATGTGGAGGTATTCAAGTTTTCTTCTAAGATATATCTCACTGATGACGAAACATGCAAATATCCCCTGCTTCTCGCATCTGTATAGTCTACAGCTTGAACGTCCATGCCCAGTATGGGATTTCCTGGCTAGACACGCCCTTGCAGTTCTTCTCAGCTAAAGTTACCCGAGATTTAGAAACCATCGCAAGCAATGCTCGTACAGAACCTGTTATGGAGAATAATTATTCGCTAGGGCTTATCAGATGCCCGTAAGAAAGAAGGTACCCTTAGAATGTGATAAAGAGCGGATTTCTTTCTACGCTAGATCTGTGTCGACTACAAACTCTTGCAATTGCAGGCAACGCTCTTTGCCGTAGCCAAATACTTTTTCTATAGTGCACTAGCTGTCGAGTTTTTAAGTTTTCACTACGTCTGGAGCCTGAGGTCACCTGAAGTCACCTGAACATATCTGGAGTCATGTGAAGAAGTCTGGTGTCATGTGAAATTACCTAAAGTCACCTGAAGCCACCTTAGGATGTCAGGAGCCTCCTGAATTTACTCGAAGTCACTTGGAGTGAGCTGGAGTCACCCTGAAGAAGTCTGGGTTCACCTTCGTACGTGTGCAGTCACCTGTAGTCACCCGAAATCACCTCAGGACGTCTAAAGTGACTTGAAATCGCACGTAGATGTCTCATCTCACCGGCAGTCACATGATGTCATTTCGAGTCATATGAGGACGTCTGGTGTCATACGATGACGTCGGCAGTAACTTCAAGTTACCTGAAGACGTTATGAGTCACCTAAAGTTACGTGAAGTCGCCGTAAGACGTCTGGAGCCAACTGAGGTCACGTGAGGACGTCTGAAGTTTTTGAAGTCACCTGAAGGTGACTGAGGGCACTTAAAGGCATCCGGAGTCACCTAAGGTCTTCTGAAGACAGCTGTAGATGTCATGAGTGAGCTAAAGGTACTCGAAGTACCTTACTTAAAGACAGCTGGGGGTCCCTTGACGTCGGCTCTAGTCATCGCAACACGTCAGGGGCTAACTGATAGACGTCCGGAGTCAGCTGAAGTTATGTGAATACGTCTGCAGTCGACTGAAGTCACTTGAAGTCACCTGAAGATGTCTGGGTCATCTGAAGTCACCTGAAGCCACCTGAAGTTGTCTGGAGTCACCTAAAGTTAATCGAGCACACATGATGCCACTTGTCGAGATCCTGGGCAGGTTGATTCAGAAATGACCTTGCCCTCGTGCACATTTCTTCGTTTTACACCCGATATCTCCCAACGCTCATTGCCATAGCCTAATATTTTTTACATTCCGCTGACTGTCGTGTTTCTTATTTTTCACTATGATGTTATACGTTAAGTCCCTTTGAGTCAAAGTGTATCAGCATGCTCTGGTGCATATGCCTATCGAACTCCTGGTATGATAATCGAGATATGCAAAATTGACCTTCTTTGAAGATCGAGGGTTCAAAACCCCCACGAGACGGAATTTTTTCCAACAAAAATTAATGTAAATTTTCTTGTTTTCTCCTAATGATTTTCTTCTGAGAAGGACCCCGGTTTAATTGAAGTCTCGGTACTGCCTCCTGAACATTCAGTCTGTGCTTGTTCAGACTCAAAACTACTGGTATCGGTTTGAAATAGGGTTCAAAACATGGCTTGGGAGTGGCAACTAACTAGCTAGTACCACACGCACGTCGCCGAGTTTCCTTGGTCGGAGGGGAAATCCCGGACCCCTTACATGCACCGAGAACCTCATGCACCACGAGATCTCGACCCTTACCGACTCAAGTGACCTCTGGCATGTGTGTGCCTTAAACCACTAGGCTACCCAAGCACCAAACACGCTCGCTCAAATTGGGAGTTTTCTGAAAGAAACGATGACAGTGTTTTGAGTGTCAAAATGGATCTCTCAGGAAAGGATTTGGTGCCACATTGTAAAGAATACAGACACAAGGAGAACCACAGTTTACACAACATGCCTGTCTAGCGTGCAAATTTGTTAGGCGACCTTTCGGAAAATGCGTTAGCTGTCGGAGCCATGAAATCAACGCCAAGTAGCTCTCTTCGAAAACGCATCCGAAATTGTTTCTAGTTCGGCAGATCTATGATTCTTCGAAGTGGTCTAGTATAGAATTTATCATGCAAGTGATCGGTGCTTCGCATCCCAGACGGGACAATTATAAATTATGTGGAGGTATTGAAGTTTTCTTCTAAGATATATCTCACTGATGACGAAACATGCAAATATCCCCTGCTTCTCGCATCTGTATAGTCTACAGCTTGAACGTCCATGCCCAGTATGGGATTTCCTGGCTAGACACGCTCTTGCAGTTCTTCTCAGCTAATGTTACCCGATATTGAGAAACCATCGCAAGCAATGCTCGTACAGAACCTGTTATGGAGAATAATTATTCGCTAGGGCTTATCAGATGCCCGTAAGAAAGAAGGTACCCTTAGAATGTGATAAAGAGCGGATTTCTTTCTACGCTAGATCTGTGTCGACTACAAACTCTTGCAATTGCAGGCAACGCTCTTTGCCGTAGCCAAATACTTTTTCTATAGTGCACTAGCTGTCGAGTTTTCAAGTTTTCACTACGTCTGGAGCCTGAGGTCACCTGAAGTCACCTGAACATATCTGGAGTCATGTGAAGAAGTCTGGTGTCATGTGAAATTACCTAAAGTCACCTGAAGCCACCTCAGGATGTCAGGAGCCTCCTGAATTTACTCGAAGTCACTTGGAGTGAGCTGAAGTCACCCTGAAGAAGTCTGGGTTCACCTTCGTACGTTAGTGCACTAGCTGTCGAGTTTTTAAGTTTTCACTAGAGTTTTCACAGAAGGACATGTGCGAAGCCATTTGATAACGTTTTTGCACGGGCGTACAATGTCCTCGTCAATGTCGCCTTAGCAAAGTCACGAAAACCACGACGTGGTTGTTCCAGAAGGCTCTATGTGGTCAGTGACATGAATATCGGGAACCCGCTGTCTCAACATCCAGGTCAGAAGGGCATGTGCGAAGCCACTTGATAACGTTTTCGCAAGAGCATACAATGAATGTCCTCATCAATGTCGCCTTAGCAAAGTCACGAAGAGCACGACGTAGTTGTTCCAGAAGGCTCTAAGTGGTCAGTGACGTGAATATCGGGAACCCTGTCTCAACATCCAGGTTAGAAGGGCATGTGCGAAGCCATTTGATACCGTTTTTGCAAGGGCGTACAATGTCCTCATCAATGTCGCCTTGCAAAGTCACGAAGACCACGACGTGGTTGTTCCAGAAGGCTCTATGTGGTCAGTGACATGAATATCGGGAACCCGCTGTCTCAACATCCAGGTCAGAAGGGCATGTGCGAAGCCATTTGATAACGTTTTTGCAAGAGCATAAAATGTTCTCATCAATGTCGCCTTAGCAAAGTCACGAAGACCACGACGTGGTTGTTCCAGAAGGCTCTATGTGGTCAGTGACATGAATATTGGGAACCCGCTGACTCAACATCCAGGTCAGAAGGGCATGTGCGAAGCCATTTGAGAAGGTCTTTGCAATGTCGTACAGTGTACCCATCAATGTCGCCTTAGCAGTCACGAAGACCACGACTGCTATGTGGTTCATTGGCATAAATATCGGGAACCCGCTGTCTTAACATTCAGTTCAAAATAACATGTGCAAAGGCATTTCGGAAGTTTTTTGCAGGGACGTTCAATATCCTCGTCAATGCCGCCTTAGCAAAGTTACGAAGACCTCGACTTGGTTATTCCAGAGTGCTCTATGTGGTCAGCACCTCACCGACGACTGGAAGTCATGTGGACTGATAAGAGACAGTGAGTCAGGGTGCAGCATCCTGTGCTCCTAGTCAAGAAGAACTAGAAGGGTAGAAAATCCAGAGAACCAGTAAGGAAATGTTAAGTGGGAAGTGCCTAACGACGAGATATTTCGGACGGAGACCGTTCTTCTTCTGGGCACCGTCCTCACCATTGGCGTGATACTTAAAGAGTTAGGGATGACGTGTTAAAGGTTCGTGGGAATTGTGGGTAACAGCCCGGGAGGAGAAAAGGTCAACAACAATAAATGATGACGACGAGATGGGGTGTTTCACCACGGTGGTGCGGTACCCTACCCCACTGCACGTAGAAAAGGTCAATTCAGTCTTTTACGACCGAGGACACAGACCTACACCTCAAGATGAGCACTGCATAAGCCACGAGACTAACGATCATTGATTGAACAACTAGAAACGCCCTGCACTTAAATATGTGGTTGGGGAGTTGTGAAGCGATCCTCAGTTCATACAGGCGAACCTACCAAAACTCAAGTGTGCTTTATAAGGTATCGCGTGCGGCTCTCTTGTGGTATCAGTGGTTCTCCCTGCAGACATGTACAGGGTAACTGACATGAGCTTTGGAAATACGTTTAACAGAGCAACGTTTAAGTGCACATCTAGGAATTCCGAAAGTACCCTTTGTACGGCCGTGTCGTACGACTGGTGACGTCATACGAATTTTTTTTTCGTGGCGTTTCCTCTCATTCCTTCCTCCATAACTTGTGGTCATCGTGCGTGCTCGCAGTTTAGACAACACTTACTGTCGTACATAGATTCACGAAGGCCAGACAAACGCGATGCATGTTGGACAGATCCACGGAGCTCTGTTCCACATGGATGTCGTCCACCAGCTGACCTGCGTCTACGCCATTCTCTATGTCCTGTTGGACAGGTCCTGGATTCATGTCATTGTGGTTGTGAATTTGCACGTGATGTGATCTATATGATGGGCAACGCGCGATAGCAGTTTCTGTGCATGAATTAGATTGATGCGGTCACCAGGTGGTATCCTCGTTCTTAACCCCATATTTCATTAGATGTTCGAACGGTCCCCCATCCCCACTTGTAACAATCAGTAGTAACACCCCCCCTCCCACCACCATCACCGCTGACTCAACATCCAGGTCAGAAGGGCATGTGCGAAGCCATTTGATAACGTTTTTGCAAGAGCATAAAATGTTCTCATCAATGTCGCCTTAGCAAAGTCACGAAGACCACGACGTGGTTGTTCCAGAAGGCTCTATGTGGTCAGTGACATGAATATCGGGAACCCGCTGTCTCAACACCCAGGTTAGAAGGGCATGTGCGAAGCCATTTGATAACGTTTTTGCAAGGGCGTACAATGTCCTCATCAATGTCGCCTTGCAAAGTCACGAAGACCACGACGTGGTTGTTCCAGACGGCTCTATGTGGTCAGTGACATGAATATCGGGAACCCGCTGTCTCAACATCCAGGTCAGAAGGGCATGTGCGAAGCCATTTAACGTTTTTGCGAGAGCATAAAATGTTCTCATTAATGTCGCTTTAGCAAAGTCACGAAGACCACGACGTGGTTGTTCCAGAAGGTTCTATGTGGTCACTGACATGAATATAGGGAACCCGCTGACTCAACATCCAGGTCAGAAGGGCATGTGCGAAGCCATTTGATAACTTTTTGCAAGGGCATACAATGTCCTCATCAATGTCCCCTTAGCAAAGTCACGAACACCACGACGTGGTTGTTCCAGAAGGCTCTATGTGGTCAGTGACATGAATATCAGGAACCCGCTGACTCAACATCCAGGTCAGAAGGGCATGTGCGAAGCCATTTGATAACTTTTTTGCAAGAGCATACAATGAATGTCCTCATCAATGTCGCCTTAGCAAAGTCACGAAGAGCACCACGTAGTTGTTCCAGAAGGCTCCATGTGGTCAGTGACATGAATATCGGAACCCGCTGACTCAACATCCAGGTCAGAAGGGCATGTGCGAAGCCATTTGATAACGTTTTCCCAAGAGCATACAATGAATGTCCTCATCAATGTCGCCTTAGCAAAGTCACGAAGAGCACGACGTAGTTGTTCCAGAAGGCTCTATGTGGTCACTGACTTGAATATAGGGAACCCGCTGACTCAACATCCAGGTCAGAAGGGCATGTGCGAAGCCATTTGATAACGTTTTTGCACGGGCGTACAATGTCCTCATCAATGTCGCCTTAGCAAAGTCACGAAGACCACGACGTGGTTGTTCCAGAAGGCTCTATGTGGTCAGTGACATGAATATTGGGAACCCGCTGACTCAACATCCAGGTCAGAAGGGCATGTGCGAAGCCATTTGAGAAGGTCTTTGCAATGTCGTACAATGTACCCATCAATGTCGCCTTAGCAGTCACGAAGACCACGACGTGGTTGTTCCAGAAGGCTCTATGTGGTCAGTGACATGAATATCGGGAACCCGCTGTCTCAACACCCAGGTTAGAAGGGCATGTGCGAAGCCATTTGATAACGTTTTTGCAAGGGCGTACAATGTCCTCATCAATGTCGCCTTGCAAAGTCACGAAGACCACGACGTGGTTGTTCCAGACGGCTCTATGTGGTCAGTGACATGAATATCGGGAACCCGCTGTCTCAACATCCAGGTCAGAAGGGCATGTGCGAAGCCATTTGATAACGTTTTTGCGAGAGCATAAAATGTTCTCATTAATGTCGCCTTAGCAAAGTCACGAAGACCACGACGTGGTTGTTCCAGAAGGTTCTATGTGGTCACTGACATGAATATAGGGAACCCGCTGACTCAACATCCAGGTCAGAAGGGCATGTGCGAAGCCATTTGATAACTTTTTGCAAGGGCATACAATGTCCTCATCAATGTCCCCTTAGCAAAGTCACGAACACCACGACGTGGTTGTTCCAGAAGGCGCTATGTGGTCAGTGACATGAATATCAGGAACCCGCTGACTCAACATCCAGGTCAGAAGGGCATGTGCGAAGCCATTTGATAACTTTTTTGCAAGAGCATACAATGAATGTCCTCATCAATGTCGCCTTAGCAAAGTCACGAAGAGCACCACGTAGTTGTTCCAGAAGGCTCCATGTGGTCAGTGACATGAATATCGGGAACCCGCTGACTCAACATCCAGGTCAGAAGGGCATGTGCGAAGCCATTTGATAACGTTTTCCCAAGAGCATACAATGAATGTCCTCATCAATGTCGCCTTAGCAAAGTCACGAAGAGCACGACGTAGTTGTTCCAGAAGGCTCTATGTGGTCACTGACTTGAATATAGGGAACCCGCTGACTCAACATCCAGGTCAGAAGGGCATGTGCGAAGCCATTTGATAACGTTTTTGCACGGGCGTACAATGTCCTCATCAATGTCGCCTTAGGAAAGTCACGAAAACCACGACGTGGTTGTTCCAGAAGGCTCTATGTGGTCAGTGACATGAATATTGGGAACCCGCTGACTCAACATCCAGGTCAGAAGGGCATGTGCGAAGCCATTTGAGAAGGTCTTTGCAATGTCGTACAATGTACCCATCAATGTCGCCTTGCAAGTCACGAAGACCACGACGTGGTTGTTCCAGAAGGCTCTATGTGGTCAGTGACATGAATATCGGGAACCCGCTGTCTCAACATCCAGGTCAGAACGGCATGTGCGAAGCAATTTGATAACGTTTTTGCAAGAGCATAAAATGTTCTCATCAATGTCGCCTTAGCAAAGTCACGAAGACCACGACGTGGTTGTTCCAGAAGGCTCTATGTGGTCAGTGACATGAATATTGGGAACCCGCTGACTCAACATCCAGGTCAGAAGGGCATGTGCGAAGCCATTTGAGAAGGTCTTTGCAATGTCGTACAATGTACCCATCAATGTCGCCTTAGCAGTCACGAAGACCACGACTGCTATGTGGTTCTATGAGTAGTCACGTAGACCACGTGACTCTATGTGGTTCATTGGCATGAATATCGGGAACCCGCTGTCTTAACATTCCGTTCAAAATAACATGTGCAAAGGCATTTCGGAAGTTTTTTGCAGGGACGTTCAATGTCCTCGTCAATGCCGCCTTAGCAAAGTTACGAAGACCTCGACTTGGTTATTCCAGAGTGCTCTATGTGGTCACCACCTCACCGACGACCGGAAGTCATGTGGACTATAAAGACAGTGAGTCAGGGCAGCATCCTGTGCTCCTAGTCAAGAAGAACTAGAAGGGTAGAAAATCCAGAGAACCAGTAAGGAAATGTTAAGTGGGAAGTGCCTAACGACGAGATATTTCGGACGGAGACCGTTTCTTCTGGGCACCGTCCTCACCATTGGCGTGATACTTAAAGAGTTAGGGATGACGTGTTAAAGGTTCATGGGAATTGTGGGTAACAGCCCGAGAGGAGAAAAGGTCAACAACAATAAATGATGACGACGAGATGGGGTGTTTCACCACGGTGGTGCGGTACCGTACCCCACTGCACGTAGAAAAGGTCAATTCAGTCTTTTACGACCGAGGACACAGACCTACACCTAGGGATGAGCACTGCATAAGCCACGAGACTAACGATCATTGATTGAACAACTAGAAACGCCCTTGCACTTAAATATGTGGTTGGGGAGTTGTGAAGCGATCCTCAGTTCATACAGGCGAACCTACAAAAACTCAAGTGTGCTTTATAAGGTATCGCGTGCGGCTCTCTTGTGGTATCAGAGGTTCTCCCTGCAGACATGTACAGGGTAACTGACATGAGCTTTGGAAATACGTTTAACAGAGCAACGTTTAAGTGCACATCTAGGAATTCCGAAAGTACCCTTTGTACGGCCGTGTCGTACGACTGGTGACGTCATACGAATTTTTTTTCGTGGCGTTTCCTCTCATTCCTTCCTCCATAACCTGTGGTCATCGTGCGCGCTCGCAGTTTAGACAACACTTACTGTCATACATATTCACGAAGGCCAGACAAACGCGATACATGTTGGAGAGATCCACGGAGCCCTGTTCCACATGGATGTCGTCCACCAGCTGACCTGCGTCTACGCCATTCTCTACGTCCTGTTGGACAGTCCTGGATTCATGTCATTGTGGTTGTGAATTTGCACGTGATGTGATCTATATGATGAGCAACGCGCAGTTTCTGTGCATGAATTAGATTGATGCGGTCACCAGGTGGTATCCTCGTTCTTAACCCCATATTTCATTAGATGTTCGAACGGTCCCCCATCCCCACTTGTAACAATCAGTAGTAACACCCCCCTCCCACCACCATCACCACCACGCACACACAAAGCAAAAGCTGTCTTCTCAGTTAACGCTATCTATAGAGCTTTCTGTCAACCGCGCCATGCAGAAATGCGCCCCTAGGATGTCCGTTCGATCCTCTCTGCCCTTTTCTGCTTTGCTCTCTCCGCGTCCGCCTACCTCAACGTCGTAACCGCCCACCACCAGCGGGTTTCGTCACCTCTTCTTGTGTAGCATCTCTTCCATCCGCTCACATGTTCGCCATGGGAACGCTCCTCCAACAGTTCAAGGCCGCCAGGCCTAAACTCCGTGTCGTCTGCTTCAATGGATCGTCCCTTTGGTTGTGGATTACTTCACATTAGACGAAAGTGAGCCATTTTGACCCATTCTTTCACTCCATCTACTTCGTCTGAGATAGCAGGAACTGCGCCGTACTTTGTGGGCAGGTGATCCACTTTCGCAGAAGATAACGTTTGTGCGCTGTCTGCTTCGTATTTGTCGTCTGCGCTTACACGTTTTCTTTCGGTTCCATATTTGCAAACGGCAAAGGTACTTCTTTTATGATTTAAAAGTCATTTTAAGTAGAGTGCCCCGCCAGCTATTGATTAAACTTCCAGGACTCACAGGGCAGGTGTTTTGACAGGTCAGCACTCGCCACGCGACTTTGCTTGACGAAACTGCGTGTAACTTGCGCGTGTGTCTGCTTGTATATAGTTGGAAAACTAGTATTGAATTCTCTGTTGTTGTCACTTGCACAGAACTTGACGTTGCAGCATATGTTACTTCCGTGTCGTTTACGAAGGCAGCTAATGTATGCGGCACCTGTCGCATTCTAAAACCCTCCAAAATTAGTTGCTTGCTTTCGAATGCGTAATATGTGAGGTGGCTACTAATGGTATCATTGAAGATACGCTACTATACAGAAAAAAACTGATGAACATCGTTGCATATGCAACACCGCTGCAAATACAGTATCATACTAACCGACTTGACCGCAAGCTATTCTTTGCGTCCTCATGCACATTCCTGCTTTTGCGTTTATTTCAAATAGTACGCGTAGACCTCTAAGGAACGTTTCAATACTAAAACTCTCATCATCCCAGTTCGACACTGGAGTTCCAAAAGGTGAAGAGCACGAAAGTCGTCCAATTAACGGGGATATACATGTATCTATGGAAGTATAACTAAGTTTGACTTTATCTGCGTGAGCTCATAATCGCAAAATCAATTCTTTCAATGCGTGTATATGAAAATTGTTGAATTGAAATCGTGCAATAAAAACCATGTGAAAATTGTCACAATGCTTCGGGCAAGGTCTAATGACGTTGAAAGTAGTAAAACACATGTATACGCTAATGTCAATGTCAAACGTGCTCCAACCGAATCCCTGAGGGGAGCGTCGTCCTAATTAGATACGAGCTGTCGGCACTAACTAGTGAATACTAAAAGCAGAAAATTTACTTTCGACGCTTCTAAGTAATTCCAACACAAGAACAAAAAAGAGCAAAAACACGTAGCCGCTTAACGCGAGAATTGATTTATGCGGGTTTCCGTTTCTTGTTCAAAAATAAATAAAATAAAAGTAAAATAAAAGCGTATAGCGTAAAACACAAGAAAGACATCAAGGACAAGCAAGCGATGAAGTGAAGCCTCTGAGGTATGTTTGATCGACTGTCTTAAAAAATGTCTTTACATGCCACTACCTTGCACATCGTTGACAAACCAGGAAAGTAAAACGGAAAGTTATACATAGATAATAATTACTTCTCGATACGACTATCATCATGAATTGATGATTAACTTTGTCCACCCGAGAGTTCATTAACGTCTACGTGTCTCATCAACTAATAACCTGCCAAGAAGTTGCTGGTGTCCTTGGCAGAGTTCGAACTCATTACCGTGGTAATATATAATAAACAGCTTTTAAGTCGAATTTGCTGCTCAGCTGTATCAACAACGAACAATCCGCTTCAACGACGCCGACTCACGTACGAACAAATTCGACAAACTTCGTTTTGCCAACTGAGGGAGAGAGAAATATATGTTTATGAAACTCGTCCTAATGCCGAAATACTTCTGTTTCGATAAACATGCTCAGACTCGCATGCACCATCAGGTGCAGAGATGTCTCATCCAGTTTTTCATATTGACTCCGTATATGCGAGTCAGCCCGATAAATCTTATGTTAGTATAATCGTGTGAGAACCGATTGTGAGAACCGATCGTGTGAGAACCACCTTTGATTAATTTTCGCTCATGTTAGTTCTGCTCTGATTACCTAGTGCTCTATACGCTTGAATCCTTCACACAGCCTGAGTTTGGGCAGCAAACAAAAGGACGACACAGACCACGCTCAGTCTGTGTTCTTCACGGATCTCTTCCACCAGCTGTCTATGCCACCGGCCCTTGATGGCTATTTATGGGCACTTCAACCGAAGCTATTATGATAGGTGACTGAGAAGAACAAAGAAAGGATAAATGGCTTCGTTTGCACCAAGCCGGGTGTATGTACCGCTTCAATACAACTTGCCGAAACACTTTTGCATCCTAGCAAATACAATAAATATGTAAATCGATTAGAGCACCCACATCGTTGAGAAAAAGAAGCGGAAAACAGCGCTCATTAACGATTCTCCCAACGCAGACCGTGACTGCATGCTGAGGGCAAACACGTTATTGCGTAACATTTCGCGAAATTAAAAGCATGCTTTCACGTTTCGCCTTATATAGAAAAAAAACATTTGTTTTTCCAGTCAAATGCGTATCAATTAAGGGTCTTCACGTTGTGACCACGACGCTGTCTCTTTTTCAAGTGTAGCTGTCGTCAAATTTCATTGGATACCAAAGGAAAATGTTAGTCCCGACGATGTAGCTAACTTAAAAGGGCATCTTCTTTTCCGTTGGCCTGCGTGTCTGGAATCCTTAAAGTGTTGCGCTTATCCGGCGTATCCGGTAACGTTGCAGAGACGAGCGGGAAATCCAGGCAGTTCGAAAATCGTTCAGAAAGTTGCTTACAAGTGGCCTTTGCCGCATTAAGACTCTTCGCGCAGCGAAACCCACTTAACGGAGCTGAATGGATGAATCCGCTTTGTCGCTATCTCAAGTGGTGTCAGTATGTACGATTCAGATCGTACGTAGCAAATTAGATAATCGATAACACGATAATAGTGATGATCTTAACGTCTAAAAATTGTTAATTTAACAGTAGGAGGCTTTCCTCGAGGAAGACTCGATCACACCTAGAACACACTTTTAAATTTCCTCCGCGTGTCTAGAGGGGTCACGTGAGGCTAGGCTCGAGTCGCGTTAGTTAAGGCAGGCTGGTCCACCGTGAAAACATATTTTACATTTAAAAAAGAATTACGATCTCCCTGCCGATACGATGAGGGGTAATGTGATAGCAACCGTTGAATACAGAAAATAAAATGCGGGGATAATTTTAAATTGCGCGTCATGGTTTGCAGACATGGGTTAAATGTAGAAGCACAACTGCAATGAATAACGATGTAATGCTAGAGAGGATCACGCGCTGTCGGGTTTTGGCTCAAAGAAAACCTTTTTTTGGCCGCAACGTAGTCGTCCGATGTGAAAGTGAAGGAACCGCAGTTTGTCCATCAATGAGTTTGAATGTCGCACAACACGGCGCTTTGGGGTCTACCGTCTTTCTTTTGGGGGTAGCAGAATTCGCTTGCGCGAATTCAACCTCCCCTTGTTATTTTACCAACCAACCACCACCACCACGGCAACATTCTGCCGGCATATCCATTTAGTGGGACATCAACGAGATTCCTGTGCGGGATCCATGTACGTCATGCGACTACTGTAAGCTTCCTCCAGCCCCTTTACAGTGCCCTGTGCCCTTTTTTCTTTCCTTTTTCTTTTTTCTTTCACTCTATTAAACATATCCCCCACCCCACCCTGTGCTCGTACGAGGGTAATGCTACTGCATACTATTGCTGATATGCTTTACAGAATCGGTACGTCTTAGCGTGTCAGGTACGCAATCAACCTCAAAGTCGCCGTTGCCGGTTGGCAAACACCTCGAGTGAATGATGCACACTATTTTCCCCCCGTGTATTTCGAGAGCCATTGATTTTAGTTATGTGAAGTGTGCACATGAAACCTTTGGGGATGACGGCCTAAATAAATTTACTCCGGCGCGTTGACAAAGGTCCCCAACATACGTGGGGAAGCCCGGGGACGACCTTTTGTTCGTGTCGGCAGGCCAATGCCACGACGAAGGGGATGATCTCGATATTCCTGGGTCTTCAGTCTCGCTTGCAACATGTAATATAACGTAGCATTCCAATGCCCGCAACTGCCTCGTGATAACCTCACCTAGCAGACAGGCCTGTGCTACGCCTTACGCATGAGCGGTGTTGGCGAAACCAATGCCACTTTGATAACAGAAGAGTTGTCACGCACCTGGCAACACTGACGCTATCGACGATAGACAGATGTGAAGTCACCGAAAGAGCGAAGAAGAGAAAAGCTCCCTCAGTGAAAATGTAAGGCAGCCGGCCCAAGTGCGTGACAGTAGTAGAGCGGGGAAGATACTGGCGACAAGAGATACTGGTGACCATCGGTCCCCACCGCTCCAGATAGGAAGGTATTTGGAGCAAGATCGTTCGCGCCAAGGAGAAGCGCGAACCAAGACCGCCCCGCGCGTTTCGCGGCCGCGCGTCGTGTAGAGACGGGTTTCCTTCTCGCGTTTGAACATGCATCAACATGCAAAATACATCTTATTCCCTTCCCACATCTTTTTTTACATCCCCGAGCGGGTAGTTTTCCTACCGCACTTAACATAGCATACTTTCCTCCTGAAGACATGCAAGCAATAGACATACACATTTGTACAAGTGAAAAATATTTTATTAATGCCAATTAAAGCCAATAATGCTTAGTAATGCCAATTAAAGCCAATGGTGCTGGGGGATTGCCAATTGTGTTGCCAATCTGTGTGAAGGAGAAAACCCCAGCGGAAAAACCTTCACACCTGAAACAGAAGAAACATACAAGACAACAAAGATGCTACAGGATGGCAATTAAAACATGAGAACGGAACATACTCACACATTTTCTTCCTTGATTTAGCAGCTTCCATAAGGGTATGAATCGATGGCATTGAATTGATTGATCATAGGGCATGAGAGCAAGCTTGGTATTCTCCAAGGTATACATGCACTGACGTTTGCTACATATTGATCTTTGCACATGAGATACCTTTTCACTATTGAACAACATATTTTTGTACACATCATGAAGCAAATGCTTGCGAAGTATATCCTTCTGCACTCCTTGCGCTCTAGCTATTTCATCATCACCAACCAACTTTATCGATTACATTTTAGCCTTTAGAGCAACTACCTTCTCAATTATACGACCACCAGTCTCACACTTGAATCTAAACAACTTACCCTTATTTTTGTCACTGTACAATGCATGATCTCCAGGATATGATGACAGGTCCAGATGTTCATCTGCAATCTTCTTCAGTTCACCTTCATAATCGTCAGTCATCAACTCTAGGATAAAACTATCAGTGTCCGTGTGCATGGGAATGACTGTACAGGAGAGCTTGCTCTGTAGAGTACAATAGAGGAACTCATACATGACATACTTCGAGTGCTCAATTAGTTGATATTGGTACGTTGACAGCCAACTTGAGTCCACCTTCTGCTTGAGCGGCGCCAGCGGGAAATACCATGTCTTCTCATGCAACTCTGGAGGGTATACTAGATCGCATAGGTATATATAACCGATAGCTGCATCCTCTGGGTGATTAACAAAATCGATACTTGAGAACTTTTCTTCAGGCACCCATTCGAACCCTCCAACTGGAAGGCACTTTGTGAGACACCACCATACAAAGAATTGGCATCATAGTAGGCCAAATAGCTCGATGGTCTTTCTTCATCGTAATTAGGGCAATCCTTATTGTTCGCTCGAGCATAGCGTTTCGATTGTTGGCAAATACCTCCACGAATGGAGCCCTCAATCGTACGGTACATTTCTTCATCAGTGAAGAGCTCTATTTCCGCCGAAGTGTGCTTCAGAGCAGCTTGCCAGCTGAAACCTGGGAAACTCACAAAGCGAAGCACTTCCAACCCATACGTCTTCAAGGATAGAAACCTAAAATGCTGCATTACATCCAACAACAACAGTGTGTCACATAACAAATAAAGGTTGTTGTAGTCGGCGAGGGTCCTGCAAGAAAAGTGATTAAATATATCCTGTGCATAGGCATAGTCATCGCCGCTCACAGGTGTCCTAGTTAGATCATTAAAAAAAGCTTCCTTGGGTGGAAGACTTTCTTCTTTGTACACATCAAAGCTCTTAATGTAGGAATATGGAAAGACACATTTCCGAGTCAGACGAAGAAAATTTTCGCCATATACCTGCTTCAGACACTTGAATGCTTGAACACCCTCAGAAACCATTAAACTGTCAACAAGACAGGACAGTGATTGATTCAAATATTGAGTAGTGTAACGGAAAATGAAATTACTATACTCAAAGTTCTGTATTTTTTCACTACTTGTTGCAATAAGTTTGGGTGGTATTTTCCATTTCATGTCGTGGAAACCACGAAGCAGAGAACTGATGTCATAGGCCAAATTGTGGACCAACACCGGTATCTTACCCTTATTTGCACAACCGACGTTGCATTGATTGCACAAAGAGGCCAAAAAGTTTGGGCCATCATACCTACTGTGGTCATGGTGACAAGTTTTAGGGTGAGCTTCATCAACGAGAACACCGCAGTACTCGCACTGAATGGCTGCATTGTGTTTACTCACTTGCTCAGGTGACAAAATTATAGGTGCTGGTTCGCTGTTATACATTGCTGCGATGTCGTGTAGAAGCATGAGATATTCTACACACCTGGAACCAGCATCAGGTCCCAAATATTCATCTTTTGCAACGATCTGCGAGTCGTAAGTTCGTACTAGAACTGCACAAAATGAACTCATTACGTGGCGTTGTACGACATTTTTGACTGCTGTATTAGGGTCCAGAACGGACTCAGTGTCAAGTCCTATCACATAAGGATAGGCGAACATATTGAAATATTGATTAAATTTTATTATATTTTTACCTAGAGGTGGGAACTGTAAGATGACTTCCTTCAAGTTCCTACACACATGACGATGCCTGATTAGCGATTTATTTGTATTAAAATTCACGAGAGCATTTCTCGCAGAACACCCGACCGTTACGACTCATCAGAGCGGTGAAATTTCTGATACCAAAAAAGTGATAATTCACTTCCAACAACTTAATACTATCATTGCATTCCTTTTTCGGTATGCGAGAGGCATGTAATGTCCCATCCTCATACTTGTAAATAAACACACCAATTTGATTACGATCTTCCCAGAGATCTATATCAGAATATGAGACTGGACCCTCAGGCCACCACTTAACACGAGCAATAGAATTTGACTCACAATTTTTCAAGTATTTGGTATATGATTGCCAATTAATTATACGCCTCTTCTGAGGGTGCAACAAAGCCAATGTATTATATTTGAAGCAATCGTGAGGGGCGTTGGGAGGAGAGGCCACATTGGTAATTGTCTTGCACTTTTTTCAACTCATCGGGTATAGTGGTTTTACACCCAATGCACTTCTTCTTTAATTTAGTGATAGTTACCTCCAGTTCCAAAACATCCCTGGAAGCAAACCCACTACCAACTCGTTGATAGTTTTCCACGTTTTGCGAGAGTTCAGAAAAGCTCTCATTTAGTGCAACCATTATATCTGAAAGATTATGTATCTCTTGTGATGTTGTTGGTATGTATGCAATGTCAGTTGTGATATTGTCACCTACTTCTTTCACCATATGCAAAATTAGTCGCATATAAAATCGGAAAGGTATACACTGATCCTGCAACATTCGCACTATATCATGCTGATACAAAAGAACATAATCGATTGGATCTTCCACACTGTCATCATGTGGAGAAGCAAACAGCACAGAACATCTATTATGACCACCAAATGCACTCTGAGTTAGAAAGAATGGTAGGTATGAAACTTCAACGCCGGGGTGGGCACCTCTAATATGTTCTGTGAGCTCTTGTACCTGATCGACATTTGGCTCTGGTGGTAATGTGTTGTTTAATTCGGCAAAATTGTCATTTTGAATGGCATCTATTGGAGTATCCAAATCAAACAGACCATCATCCAGTAACATATTAAAATCCAATTCCCACTCCACATGATTAGCTTCCACACCACCAACATCAATTTGCAAAGCTTGCTCCCTCTCCTCAATACGTTGTATTAATTGTTCAATACCATCATACCCGCAAATTCCACAGCGAGGCACTAAATAAAAAAAGAAAATGGAATGGTCTCAGTTATAATATGTGGAGATAAATCAAGAAAAATACTCACTCTCAGCAGGTCCCCAGCAAACCAGATACATCCACCAAATATCCGTAAGATATCTCGCGCGGGACGTTTGGATATCCAGTGGAGTTTGCCACAGATCCGTTTTACATCCATGCGATATCCCAGCGACTAGCATTTCTGCCATGTTTGTAGATCCACTGAAAGTCCCTGCGACGTCTGTCACGGATATTTGGATATATAGGGGAGATTACGAATATCGTACATATTTTGCTTTTAACAACTTTGTGCATCAGATATTTAGTGTTTGTAGAGTGCGTAGAGACCACTGCAACTGTGTTCCAGCAAATGATATTTATTGTGTGTTTTAACCCATTTGGTACTATTGGGTACAAAAACATTACCTTAGCCTAACAGGATTCATCACAGTACAGCAACACCGTGGGCCATGCCAGCATAAGTGCCGAACCCTGCCCGCCTCACTTGGACCACTTTGAAAAACCCGCAGTAACCTCTATTTGTGAGCTAGATGGAACATATACTGAAACACAAATCGTTACACACACGTTCGTTAGGGGTAGCGTGGCGTAAACCATTTGTAACGGTGACGAGGATGTATCTCCGCAATTCCTGTGTTTCTGCATCAACCCACAGTATACCCAACAACATTTCTGACATCCCTTCCTATCAACTACTGTGTTTTTAATTCAGGTTACCGTCTTTATAAGGACAAACAAATATTTCCTGGATCTCCCATAGACATCCCTAGGATCTGCAGGCTGCTTGTCATGGGACATTCAAACATCCAGAGCGCGATATCCTTCCAACATACCAGGGACATCTGTTGTTTACTAGAGTAAGCCCAAAACGCAAATGAAATTGTGCGATATCCCATAGATATCCTATTGATGTCGAGATATTCAGGACGTTCGCGACCTTGTAGGGATGTCCCATGGATATTAATGGTTTGCTGGGTCTAGTAGGAACTTGGGCAGGAGGCAGCACACCAAACAAATTTTGGCAGGCAAAATGAAAACAAGCACTGCAAACACCGGGGCAACAGAATTTGTTGGAGAAACACTGCACGCCATGCTCGAATTTATATGGTGAAAATGTTGATGGGGGGGCTAGAGAAATCCTCATGTAGCAAAAGTCTTTGTAGTAAACAACCAATTGCAAACTAGGGAAAACGCAACCAATAGGGAAAATGCACACACCCTTTCCATTGGATTCCTTTTCAACATCCCCCTCACAGTCGACGATGGAAGCGCAGAAGTGCTACGCGGTCTCCGAGGAGGATTGTATGTACAGAAAGTTTTCCCGTTTTTCCCTCTCTAAAAATGTGATTCTTTGTTAAGATACTGATTGTCTCCTGACGGGGGATCTTCCTCTTGTGAAGACATTGAAGCCACCACCCACAACTTTCTTTATACAATATGATGAGCATCTGCGACGCTGTCGTTGTGGTGGATTGTGGTCATCGAATCTATCTCATTGGCTAGACAATAACATCCGACCTTATCTCGGTTGCCATCCAAGCTCGGATCAACCATGAAGCCCAGTGAACGATTTGCTTTGACGGTACAATGGCTGATGTACAAGGACTTGATGAAATTGAACTCCTATCTGAACTGCAACGGGCCAGAGGCTGATTTTCGTCTCACTATGCAAATTCTCCTGTTTCCGATGCGGACGAAACGAGGAAAGATTAGTCGAAGGCTCCAACGCTTCGTCGCCATCAAGTGTGACTTGTTGCGATGGTATCGTCAGGGTGACAATATCTCTTCAACCATACTTAATGCTGGACTCAAGCGACCAATAATTCGAAACTTTTACATCCAACACTCGGAATATATCGTGCGTCGCAAGAAAGATGGTTGTCGCAAGGTGTCGAGTCTGGAGGACTATCTTAAAGAGGTCTGTACATTGAAGAAATAAAATGAGACATTTTTCTTTAAATGAGGTATTCCTCTTCAATCATTTTTATTATCTTGAGGTCATTGTGTATAAGGTTATTGTCAAATAGGGACACAATGCTCTTGAGTTGGTAATTCTTACAAAGGCGGGAAGCAAAGAAACAAACAAAAAGTCCACAGTGTGAGCTGTAAATGCTTTGAATGCATTTCTCGCAATACTGATCAACAGGTAGATCTAGCAGCTCTTCTTCAATCGGTGGTAGACCAAAGCTGTCCACATAGATGTACTTGTCATTCCTGTCTCTCATGTACAATAGCCAGTGTTCTCCGGGACCGTCGTGTGGGTGTGTATTGATAACTATAAACCCTTCTGTCGTTAAACTTGGTACCATATCAATTGCGAAGGTCCTGCGATACATATTCAAAGTTTCATGGTTCAGAGAAAACAATAATTCCAGATCAAACACATTCATACTTAGTCCACTCGAACAACAAGATCACCATCGACTGATAAAATCTTGGGTGTTTCACTAATAAGTATAACCGACACTGTGCAAGGTAATGGCTTAGCAAACTTTATTTCAATCCTGCAATTGCCCTTGCACAATGGATTAAACTAGGAACCAAAACTTGCGTCATCACTCAAGTTCCAATGCATGATAAAGGAATTTTTTTTATATTTTTCATAACTCAACTCGACATGTTTTTCATTCAGTTGATACAAGAATTCGTGGTAGCTTGCTCTAGCCAGATCATTTGCCCAGTCATAGGATAGCTGCTTCCTGTATCCATCAACTGATAGTGTTACAGAACTAACATTAAAATGCTCGAAACAAAAGGGGCTCGACTTGTAATCACCCTGATAAGCCTCGGTGCGAACTAGACATACAGTAAGTTGATCAGGAATTCGCGAACGGACTTTGCTTTCTAGTCCACGCATGATGTAACATGCTGGGGATGATCTAAGGGCTTTCTGGTGTGCAATAAAACTTGAGTTGCTAACTTTGACTTTGCGTACTACAAGTGCCGCGCTGTGGATTTTCAATTGATGCTTATGAGTTTCATTGGTGCCAGTTAGCAATCTAAAGCTATCCGTATTATGTAGAGCAGTCACTCGAACCCCCACACCGGGTAACAAAAGCCTCCTTGGTTTGTGAGGTCGGTGTTAACTTTCATGACAATTTCAAATAGTTTCCCCCCACTTGTCCTAGTTATGTGCAACTTTGCATCCCGAGCGACTGGATCATTTGCTGCATGCTCTCCTGTGTCATATGTATACATTGCACAATCATCTAAAGTCTTCTGCAGATGAGTATTCGTATGAAGTAGGGTATCAATCATACATCGGTATGAGTTCAAACAGTTGCTGCTTGCAAGACCGTGATTCAAGTGAATGGTTACATATTTAAATAAAGTGGCACCCAAGTTGTTGACTGGGAATACAGTGTCCTCAGTGATACCGTCTGCTCTTCGGGTAATTGGTTCACTCCCATCCGACCTCAATATCTGCATAGTTATATTAAAATACAGTGATGATAAATTGAGATACAAGTCGGAGAGATTTGTTATGTTCCATTCGATCGTCGATTCTCCTCCACTGATTGTAGAAACAGGATAATAAACTTGCGCCTCTCATGATTCTATTGAGCACATCATCAAGCGAGCATGGTCCGTTTTGCTAACCACCAGCCGTTCCACTCCCTAACCCCCCGCTGACCCGCTGTTTTCAGAATGCGATCCCGTTCACGATTCGAAGCATTGTCCACATCGTGAAAGGCGACCATGGTCCGTTTTGCTAACCACCAACCGATCCACTCCTCTAACCCCCCGCTGACCACATTTTTGGAATGCGATCCTGTTCACGATTGGAATCATTGTCCTCCAATCCCCCTTTACCTTTTGACATCGCCCTCACAACCCAACCCTACCTGGGTCACCTGTTTTTCGGAATGCGATGGCCGCTTCGAAGCATTGTCCGCCACACTTTCTACATGTGAAAGGGGGCGACCCATTGTCCGACTTCTAACCCCTCTTGGGCGCCATTTTCGGAGTGCGACCCTTTTCCATACAAAAACCTTTTTCTTTATAAAGAAGCAACATCAATGTGTGAAAAAAAAGTGTCTTCTTTATTTCATGGTTACAGAGGATTAATCGAAAATGTCTTTTCCCTTCCTCTTTTTCTTCGATGTCCGCTGCCTGCAATGTCCTTCAAAATCTGTGTGTAATTCATTTGAGCTTGCTCTCAGTGCTTGCTTGATGTTTTGCCCTTCAGATAACTTTTTCGCCAAATTTTTCGCTGCGCTCATCGCTATGTATGTAAGACTTTGCACGATGCAATAGTGGCAATGCTAGCTTACGCAAAGAAATAAAGAAGCCATTCCCAGTTTGAAAGAGAGGCCTTTGTATGGCACAAGATCACCAAGTCCTGATCCATAATGGATCTCTGGCACTTCTTTAAGATACATTTTTGAAGTGTAGAACTAGAGCTGTACGACCTGGTCCTCTAAAATGAAGTAGACGACCTGTCTCATCATACAACTTAATCGAAATTGACGTGATCGTTCTGTAACAGCTTCAAATATTGCACGTTATGGAAGCTGTAATGAATCTGGGGATCATCTTTATGTAATGGAACGAGTTTCAAAATGGGAAACTTTTTTGCACCTATATGAGATGATTCGATAATGTCACAATAAATCATGAAATTATGAAACAATGGTTTAAGATTGAGTGGTGTGGTTCCGGTGGTGCTGTTTGCAATAGACTGAATTGGTGCGAAACCCAACATATTACTCAAATATTCAGAAAGATCTATAGTTACTCCATCAACTGGAGTGAAAGTAAACAGCTGTGTATCTTCATTGTACGTTAGTATAGCATTGCTACCTATAACATCTCTGATAGCTTGTAGAAGCGAACGGTGTCTCGTAATAATTTGATGGAATTTGGACTTCTTCCCTTGCAAGTATTACTTTTTCTAGAACAACACCAAAACTGAATGTAAATGGATCTCCAATGTATTGTGTTGTATTTTCTAACAGTTTACTGGAGTTTAATTTGAGGAGTCTCTTGAGTTGTTCAGGATAACAAAGAGACGTGGGACCAATAATGTAAGTATTGTTTTGAATAGTATCTTTGCATCGATTTCATATCTTTTAAAGAAGCGATTTGTGTGACAGTGATAGAGCGACCTGGTGTGAATATGATTGGAGCATATTGTGTAATGATAGTCACCTCTTCCTTTAAAAGCATCTTGAGATAGCTTCCTCTCCCATGTACATGTTCTGACGTGGAACTTTAGCACCTACAACTTTCAAACCTGTATAGTGGACACACCCATGGCTTGTTGCAGTTCTTCATCCAAAAACTAATAGAATGAATTATTTGAGGTAGTTGGAATGTGTACCTTCCATCAACATAACCAAATGCGATGCTGAATTCTTTTAAAAATCTTGCAGTGCGTGTTCCAAAGTCGATATCACAACAACTTCCTTATGCAGCTCAATAATGCTTCTGGAAGTAATATGTATAGTAGCATTGTTAGTCGTGGAACGTTGTAGAATACATCAGAGATGGAAAGTTCATGCAGGCCGACTTCATATTCTTCATTCACTTGTAGTGGTGCACTCAGAGAAATTGTAAAGTCATTAACTGTTTTTCGGTGCATATCCATGCAATCATTGGATAGGAGATACATGTAAAAATCAGCACTTTGCGACATTTTGGGCTGGAACCCAGGAATTAAATGAGTCATCATAACCTAGCCATTTCACTTTATAATGTGTGACACCGTTTATTTTCTTTCGACTTACTATGCGTTCAATTGGGTATGGGTCGTCTTGCGATTTCACTACGCGTTGCAATTCATTGGCATAGTAAGTTGCATCGTCTTCGACCCCGTCTGGACCAGCTATGTAAAACACTGGTGGATCTGGTTCTTGTATCGCGTGATCGTGTAGACAACTAAGACCAGTGTCCAATGTACCCCTTGTCAAAAATTGATCTATTTGTGAGTACACGCACCTGATCACCAATATTCAATGGAATCTTTTTTGGTTTGTTGTCATTTTTACTGTGAAGTCTATTGAATAGTTCAATCTGGTTATTTTTATCGACGTCGTTCGGGGCCATCTTGATAGTCGAGTGATATGACGAATTGTAGTCGGCGATGATCTTTGGGAGAACAGCAATGTACTTGTGATGACCTTTACTGCCGAAATAACGATAAAGTCTAGCTTTAGTAGTTCTGATTGCCCTCGATTAAAGCACATTTGTATATAGATCTAGAGCTATAGATGTGTATTGAATGACGTTTACACCATGCTTTCACGTGTTTGTTGTAGAACTCTCTCCCTCTATCTACCTGCAAAAGATGTAGATAGGCTTTATGGCTCCTGTACAACTTGATCAATCCTTTCTTCACATCTTCACCACGCTTGGTCTTAATGGTGCAGTCATGAGTCGTCTTGATAAGCAGTCTATCACAATGAGTATGAAGGAAAATCCTTTATTTTGTTTCTTGTACTGCAGGAATGAAATCAGGTCTGCTTGATGAAGATCGTCGATGTGCAGTGAGATGGTCTTTCTTTTCTTAAATCTACGTCTTCCTTCTTTGTAAAGTGTGTAGACGTCATCTCGCTGTAGTTCTTCGATTGCATGTTTCGACCTCTGCAGTATTGGGCAACCCCCCCCAAACCAGCGTTTGGATCCCTATAATTCATTCTTCTTCTGTGATATATCCATCTGATGATGATGAAAGCAACTTTGTTCTTTGGGACGATTTATACGTTTCCCAGAGCATACGTTTCCTAGCTTTCCTCTTCTGACGTATTTTGTGTGGCTGCAAGAACTTTGCCACTTTTCGGTACCAAGCAGGCTTTCCTTTCTTGTGTCCGGACAGATGCAACACCAATTCTTTTATATTAGAACCAGCGATTGTTTGGTTGTTATGAATGATTTCTCCCTTATCATTATAAGTCAAGCTCCTAGGTAGCACTGAGACTACGCGTCTTACTTTTTCAATGTTGACATTAGTAGGAAGCGAATTGTAATCAAATGAGCGTCCCATTGGAAGTGACTCATCGTTTTTTCTTCCTGTACTGTGGGTGCTGGCTCTGTTTCATTAGATGGTTTCTGATTATTTTTTATAATGTAGTACATAGCAGTTAACATTCGTTTTACTTTAATAACATCGCTTTCGTTAGATTCCAGAATTGATTCGATAGGAGCCAATACCTCAACCTTTGTAGCCATTTTTTCAGACACCTGCCGTCTTTGCTAGAGCACGACCTGCGACACCACCGAGCACACTGGTTAATCCCGTGAGTAATAAGGGGATCAGTGGCACTAATCCACCCCTTTGATGACAGAGGAAGGATCTTAGTCTTTTTGGTGATTTGTGCAGCATTTTATATGCAATGTATCGAATGGTGTGTTTATACTTTTCCAGCTCTTTGAACAATCGGGCGGTAGCTTAATATTACCATTCAATATATTCTTACAGACTTCAGAAAGAGCTTCTATGCTATGAGGTGGCGCCTCCTTTAAAATCTCATCGCGCTCTTTAGGAGTACATGTTGCAAGGACTTTTAGAAAAGTTAAATGATGACGCAGACTTTTCGTTTTGGCAAGAAAACAAACTGGCGAACGTTTCCAGTAATGCCGTACGTTGGTGCAGACCACGCTCAACTGATGCGGAACATTTCACATCGAACGTTCACACAATTGTCCTCCTTTAGCGTTTGATTGACATTCATTCTGTGTCTATATGTCAACGTCGTGCCTCAGTCCGGTCCATGTGAACGTTTCAATCTTGTATGGTGGTAAGACACAGCAAAATAAACAGCATGCGATCGTGCAAATATGGGCGTACAAACTATAAAGAATGCTTTTTTTTGTATCAGTTATATAGTATTTATTTTTAAAAAAGACTGAGAGAACACCACTGATGGCCATTTCTGCGTGGGACGTACGTGGCAAGACGGACGTCCTGCGGGAAAGAGCCTGTAACTACTGGACGACTAATTGCCTAAAATTGATTAAATAACTTTTCAATTAGATATTTTCGCGAAAATACGAGACTGAAGAATTGGCGGCGACCGCTATTGAAATCCGCCCTCTTTTCTCAAAACTCCCGAAACGGTGTACAGCGTCCGTACAAATAATGACAAAGGTACACCTCGACCTGAAGCGATGCGCTGGAGTGAAGGCGAAGTCAGGATATTCTGACATCGTGCACAATAATGATGGCAGGGACCAAGGTGTACCTTTCCCCAATACACGATAGAGGTGCTGCGATGTCATGCGCAGTAATTGTCTCAAGGACTAACTTGCACCACGACACTATATACACGCGGGAGTGATGGCAAAGTCTGGGGTTTCGATAACGCTGGAGAATAACGAGGTGTTCCATGCCCCAAAACGCGAGAACGGTGGCGTATTCAGATGCAGCTTGCACCCCAATAGCGATGGTGACGTCTAAGGCATTTCTGGACAAAACGTGCAAGAATTGTGGGAAAATTTGGGTGCATTTATAGATAGCGTCCCGATAATTACGGCAAACATTATCGGCGTATAACGCGAGGTGGGTGGCAAGCCATAAGCTGTACCTCAACGCAAACGCAAAGCAAACGCGAAAATGTATCCCAACGGTAAAGTGTACCCCAATGCTCGGGTAGCTCGGGGATGACAATGACTAAGATATACGTCACAGCTGTCGGTAAAAACGACGAGGAAGCATATGGTGTACCCGAACACTGCGTTGGTTCTGTTTCTAAGCCGCTTTTTCATTGCAGAAAGTAATCGACGGCTCTGATCAATGCTTCGGCGTGTGTTAGATCAGACTCCGTAGTGTATCCCTATATGTAAGCACCTATTATCTTGGCGATCATCTGCAATCAACAAGTGACAGGGACACGAACACGCGTAACAAGACAATCTGCTTTACTAGCAACTGGGTAGCAGATTACAACAAAGGTTACTAGTTTATACTAGTTAGTAGAACATTTCTGGAACACACGCGCGCATTATCAGCGCACTCTTCTGGGAAAAACTGTCAGAGTCAATTTAGGTATTCAAATTATGCTGATGACAAGTCCACGAATGGGCGAACTCACGCAGATATCTTCACCCGTCCTCTTGATAAGGATACGCTTTCTGGGTCTCTCTCGATACTGGTCCTCTATATATTGCTTTTATATCAGTTTGGGTGAACTCAGGTGAGCAAGTACATCGTGCGCAATGCAGCGCGAGTTGCCCAGCGGTAAACAATGTTGCAATAAGTGGACAACGGGAGCTGCATTGCAAACAATGTAGTTGCTCCCCTGAGTTCACCCGGATAATTTTACCAAGTTTACGAATAATTCGATCCTTCTAGCCCAGCTTTCTGCTGCCCACTTGTGCGTCGTCTGGGAGAGATGCTAACTTAAGCGCTTCTGCACCAGCTCAGCTGAACTCGAGACTCTTTAAAACAGCGCTGCAGTATGTATACGGTGGTTTATTTACTCAGACTCCTTGAATGCCATGCATTTTTAACAGCAACGTTTGAGTGAGTCGTGTTAACATGCATCGTTAAACAAAGCGCACGGGAGCGAAACGGTATCGCCAACGTAATTGGGTTCCGTTGTGACGGTCTCAGGACTTCGTTTAATGTAATCAAATTGTTCACTATAACGAGAAGCCTTACTTTCTAGAATGAAAAGAGCAGCGCGTCGCATATCTAACTGTGCTGAGAAAGATGCATATGGTAAATACGCGTGTGAAATATAAACAAATCCCGGTATGAAGGTTTACATATAGTACTTATTAAACAACATTCTGGTAATTCTAACCATTCTGGTAATTCCAACACGTAAAATCACGACGAAAGATTTGGTATTAACTATATTTCAGAAGATTCGTTCTGAGGATGTTGCTTTCTTCTTCTCTATTATTATTTTTGTGTGTGTGTATATATAAGGATATGTCTTTTTCTTTTTCTCATTATTATGATGTCTAACCAACTTTTCCAATTTGCCTCCTTGTTGGATATCTTTGCATCCCTCATTCACTTTTAAAAATATTTCAATTACATAACAGTAACAAGCTATGACAACACAAGATGACATGGATAGATGGCTCTACAATCCTATATAATTTCCTAAAACCACCCCACCTTCGAAGACAAAACGGTGCGCCGTCCCGAGCTCGCTACACCTTCATGGTGGGGGTGGGGGCAGACTTGTACACGTTACTAAAAAAAGTAATTGATTACCGTTACCTTGTACGAAAAAGTAATTTTTTACCGTTGCAATTTACTTGCTGGAAAAAGTAATGAAGTAACGCCCTGAAAAGTAACGCGTTACTTCGCAATTGCTTTCGATATCTGAGAAAACGATATAAAAAAAGATAGGAAAAAGATATAGAAAAAATATCCACAAAAAAAGGAAACTGAGCTAAAACGAAGCGAAACGAAGCAAAAACGAAGTCAGCATTGAAGCAGAATTTATTTCATAAGAGCAGTATTGAACTTTAGTAGCAGCTGCTTCTCGAAGTTTTCTTGTCAGAACGTCCGCAGCCACACTGAACACTCTCTCCACCATCGCGCTTGAAGGAACTGCAGTGTTGTACCGTAGGGACACCTTCCGTATTATTCGGTGGTCTGCAAGGGTGGACAAAGGGGCAGAACAAGAAAGGTATCGAGCAACCTCATCGCGCTGGGTATGGAGAAACTGAAATAGTCTTCCTCCTTTGTTTGGATTGTTGGCAGCTGTCTCGGAGGTCTGGGTGCGCGTCCTCTGAGTCCCCATCTTTGTAGCACGGTCGACTCACTTCTTCTGCCAAGAGCTGAACGAGCTCCTGTCGCCTTGGTCCATCACCGACCCAACGTTCCTGAAACGTGGAATGACGACTGACACCAACTCCCTGTCGCTGTACAAGTGGCCGAATCTGCACATACAAGAATAAAACGGCATGAAATCTAACCTCAGGAACTGTGAACAGCAACACCAATTAGAAGGGAGACCCACCTTCTGCGGATACCTTCCGCGTGAGCAAGAGGAGAGCAGTATTTCAGCCCGGACATTATTAGGTGGTCCAAGCGTTTTTTCAGAACGCTTATGGTTGGCAACAGGTGCCCAGAAATATGTAGTCTCTCTGAAGGATGTCGAGTGCGCCTGCCACAGGCTTCATCACCTATTCACAAAAGAACATAAAAATCAATCACTCTACAAAAGTAGGTACTAACTAGGTTTCCCTAGCGCATGTGGCCTACCTCGCAATACTCCTTCATGAATTGGAAGTCTCGTGGTCGCTGGAATGGTGGAACCTGTAGAGCTCTGCATAATCCATCAAGGTCATGGCCAGCGTTGTCCAGCTCCAGCAAGCAGTGTATCGCGTCAAAAAAGGAGTTCCATCGGGTTGTGACTGGCCGTATGAGCGCACGTCCGCAATACCGCTCAATAGTTTCAGCAGCTGTAGCTGACTGCCCTTGTTTGTTCCACAGGGAACGGCAAGTACGCATTACAGAACGGAGCGGTCTGGAGAATATCTCAGAGGACTCGGCCTTAGACGCGTCCACCGTCGCTACGAGATTCAGTGTGTGCGCTGAAAACCGGTGGTGTGGTGGTAGACGTCCGCCTGCATCGCTCTGCCCAACTCTGTCCAAAAGCGCAGCCACGTCTATGGGATCCGTGGGAACGTCGTCCTCGTCCGCACGCATGTCCTGTCCCTGCTCTGCTGGTCCTAGCACTCTGCGCACGTATACGTAAATTGCTTGTACGTTGAGAAATTCAATTAACTTTTCAAGCAATTCTGAACAATTATAAACTGGACCAATAGGAATTAATTATCTGAAGCCCGTCCCGTCCGTGTAACTGATAAGCCCCCCAAGGCAGCGACCTACCTGAATGCCTTAACAAAATTGCTGCCATTGTCCGTGATGACCTTCGTAATTTTACCGTGCAGTTTGAAGTCGTCGAAAGTTTGACACATAACATCGGCGATGCGGTCGTACGATATCTTCCCTGTCATGCGTCGGCACGTAAGGATTGCAGACTTTCTCGAAAGGCAGTCAGGCAAGAGCCAGGACACCGTCGCTGCCAAGTAAGCTCTGTAAATAAACGGGAGAGGAGACAGATGAAATACTTCTCGGTCGAGTAAGTAATCCTAAGCTAATTCATCATAATAATGGGAAGGCTTTCTCACCGTCGGAACGACGTCCAGCAATCTGCTGTAACCGTGACGTAGGGGACGCTTTCCAGCGATGACACTAACTGTGCACGCATTGCTTCATATTTGGTATCGATCCAGTTGACCAGCATCCTTCGTGTAATCACAGTTTTGTTGGGCGCCAGGTTTGTTACTAAATTCACAAAGCTTGGGGCTTCCACAACAGAGAAGGGTTGCATAGTGACAATTACAAAAGTGGCTACCATGTCATCAATGTTTGCCTGAGAAACGCCCGTGGTTGAAAAACTCAGTTTATGCTGCTTCATGGTGTCTCCGGCTGCCTCTGCTGCTCTTTTCCTCATGATGCGCTCAAGTGCAGGGATTTGTGTCCCATGTTGCGCCTACAAGAGCGCAAAAAGACCACGTTCAGAAGCGGGACTCCTATATTTATGCATACTTGTTGTATCCCAGACAGACACGCACTCATGGCGAATATGAATATCGTAAAGACCACGGTGGAATGGGCACTGAGACTGAGAGTGAACATGCAACAATAAAAAAAAAATATCTTAAGCAGCGACCATGTTAAACATACCTTGACGTGTTTCCTGAGGTTCGAGCTCCTTGCCTTTGAACATGAAAGGATTTTTTCTTGTAGTAGGCACAGCAGGCATTTGAACAAGATGTTGTTTCTGTCCTTTCGCTCCAGCGCTCTGAACATGCCGGATAGCTGAGGCCACGGCGACAAGTCATTGCAGATCGTCGACATCGTTGTGATATCGACAGTATTCCGCACAAGACTGACAGGGGCTCATGGTCACAAGAGTGGCATTAGGTTATCGGGGTCGAGAGTTCTGTGAAAAATGTGTCGAGTTTTGAGAGTTGTGTGAAAAGAGTCCCAACTGGAACTCCCACAAATGACTCATCAGGTTCACGGTACAACCTACGTCCAACTTACTGCATACAGGCCGGGTTACGGATAGATAGTACACATGAATGGGGAGAGGACAGTGGTCTCAAAAATACACTACACGTGCGGAACACTGTGGCAACTGGGGTAAGTAATTGTTGCGGCAAAAGTCCTAGAGATAAGACAGCTGCCTTGCACCGAACTTGCAGAGGGCAGTTGGTTTTGTCTTCTCGCGGCGGTGAATCATCCCATATATGTGTGTGTGCGTCGTACCGAACAATGTGGATTCTTTAGTTTCCAAGTAATCGATTACTTGCTAATTGATTACTGAAAATTGTAATTGAATTACTCAAAAAATTACTGGGCCCCAAAAGTAATCGATTACGTTACAAATTACTCAAAAAAGTAATTGATTACTAGTAACGCAATTACCCGTTACGTACAAGTCTGGGTGGGGGTGATGGCGAGAGGGCTTGCCGTTGTCGGCCTCACAGAGGTGGGCAACGTCACGACTGACGCCCTGGGGCAATGTGCGTCCTGGGCCGACTTCTAAGGGAACTGTGCCAACATATGTCTGCAAGCGTCTGAGGAAGTTCTGGTGTCACGGCGGAACCCACAGAAAACAGCAACCAATGAAAAGAGCTCAAGTTTGATTGACAGGTCGAGAACTTTTCTTGTCTTTTCTTCTTCTTCTTTTTCTTAGGCTTTTCCCAATTCCAATTGACGGCTATGGGAACACGGGTCGCCACACTGATGTCCTCCCGAGACACACTGTCTGTGCCGCCTCAAGATTGTGTCACTTCCCTGCGCTACGCCGATGAGTCCCAAATAAGACGAAATGGCAGCTGGGATGGCACGTTCAACTTGGAAACATATTCTTCACGTGCAGCCAGGATCGGCTACTTTTCATTTGTACAAAGAATTTCGGTTTGGTGCTTCTACGGCGCCTTCACCCAAGTATTCTGGGTGAAGCTGGGTTACAGTAACGCGGCGTTGTGCCCAGCTACGATCCTCCATATCATCGAGGACTGCGACCGGTATACGAGTGAACGCCAACTTGAGCTTCTTGACCATAGAACATTCAGGTTGTCCAAAGTACTTGGCCCATAGAGCTTTTCTGCGCATCAGTGCCGGGCTCTTGACTCCCTCTTTGCTTTCATGCAAGCCACATGGACTCCTCGAAGCGCTCTAAACAGAACTCCGACCTGTCGTCGCCTTCGCGTTCACCATAATTCATCCTCTAATATTAACCGCTGAGAAGTGGCTGTGGCTACCACGGGGAAACATCCCATGTCATCGTCATTTATTGTTGTTGTTGGTGGTGGTTTGGTTCAGGTTGAGCTCCGGTCCCGATCGCTGCAAACCAGTCGCATTGCTCAACGGCCAACAGCTCTGACGGTTCTGTCGCAACACGTTGGATCCTGTACTGACCCTCTGTCGAAACCCCTTCTCGCGCTTCGCACTATTGCGTCGGGGTGGAGGAAAAAATGGCCTCGGAAAAGATGGTCCCATCTAGCATGGTAGGAAAAATGGTCACGTGCTCTCCTATGTTGCCTCTAGACAGCGTATGCTGGAATATGTGGGAAAACGGCGACCTGTTACGACGCTCGAGCATAATAAATGTGTGGCTCTACTTTCGTTTCCAAGTACATGTATAGTATCTTCCATATCTTCCATATCGCAGCCCATGCAACTATAGCCAATAAACAGGTACGGGTTCGAATCCCGGCACTCAAACACTGGCCTGTACAAAACGGCGCTCCTCGCCGACGTATGGGTTTCATAATATTTGTATCATTGGCGCAACTACAATATGTCCTATTTATTCCGCTGTTTTATCTACTTTCTGTAACTACTTTCTGTAAGTGCACTCGACCTCTTATTGTCATTTTACCGAACGCTTCTAACAAAAAGTTGCGAAGTTAATATATTTGTGCTCGTTCAATTTCCGACATGACGACCTTGTTACTGGTAGGCATCGACGCCATTTTTCACGCATCTCACGAAGTAATCTGAATAATCTTCCGCACACAAAAGGAACAACTCGATTGTCATCCAACTTGTTTTTCTTGGTACGTTGCGCAGTTCGTGAAGTCGTTCGTAAGTGCATTTTATTTATCTTTCGCTTGGATACACAGCTAAAGGGTAACCTCCATGGAGCGAATTTTGGCAACGAAGTTCGCGCGGCAGACTGCCACGCGCGTTCCGCCGCCAGTTGTTCGCCGGCACCAGCTCCATGGAGCGAAAAACCAGCGGACGGCGTCGGGAAGTCATGCTGTGATGTCACTGTTGCCAGGGTATAAGGTGAAAGCTTAGTGAAATCAATTGCTCGAAAAAGTGCATTTAATGTCACCAATTTTGCAACTAAATCCAGCATCTGTCCGAAAAGATGCGCCCAGTAACGTACCGAAAAGCATATTCACTACTGCGAGAAGAAAACATGTTTCTTGGCAGAGAATGCCTCACGTCCTAACGATGCAGTTGGCGAAACAGCGAGCAGACGACAGCATCCAGTTGCATGAAGAGGACGACGACGATGATTCACGAGAGCAGACGACCACGTGCAGGCGATCTGGCGTAGATTCGTAGCGGAAGAGCACTCTGATTGGTTCATCTGCAGTTGACGCTTCCAGAATCGCGGACGCTGGGCGAAAATATAGGGCAACCTCCATGGAGCGAATGTACAGCGAAAAAGCTGCGAACTTCGCTCAGCGTCGGACGCCCAGCGCGAGGCGTCAAAAATGTGAGCGTCCGCCGCCGATCTGCCCATGCCAGATATTTTCGCCCAGCGTCCGCGATTCCGGAAGCGTCAACTGCAGATGAACCAATCAAGGTGTTCTTCCGCTACGAATCTACGCCAGATCGCCTGCACGTGGTCGTCTGCACGTGTGAATCATCGTCATCGTCCTCTTCTTGCAACTGGGTGCTGTCGTCTGCTCGCTGTTTCGCCAACTGCATCGTTAGAACGTGAGGCATTCTCTGCCAAAAAACATGTTTTCCTTTCGTAGTAGTGAATATGCTTTTTGATACGTTACTAGGCGCATCTTTTCAGACAGTTGTTGGATTTAGTTGCAAAATTTGTGACATTAAATGCACTTTTTCGAGCAATTGATTTCACTAAGCTTTCACCTTATACCCTGGCAACAGTGACATCACAGCATGACTTCCCGACGCCGTCCGCTGGTTTTTCGCTCCATGGAGCTGGTGCCGGCGAACAACTGGCGGCGGAACGCGCGTGGCAGTCTGCCGCGCGAACTTCGTTGCAAAAATTCGCTCCATGGAGGTTGCCCTTATCTGGCATGGCCAGATCGGCGGCGGACGCTCACATTTTTGACGCCTCGCGCAGGGCGTCCGACGCTGAGCGAAGTTCGCAGCTTTTTCGCTGTACATTCGCTCCATGGAGGTTGCCCTTAAAGCAACCAGCGACGAATCCATTGGAAATTTACTGGATTATAATAATAAGAAAAAAAAATATATCGAAATAATGTTATTCGAGGGATAGAGTTGCAGGATAATCTAGTTTATCCGCCCCCCTTATCGTGAACATAGTCTCTTACATAATAGCATAATATTACATGAAATGGTATTTCATGCACTTTAGTGGTTCCTAGATTGGATCCCATAAACGACCGTATATTCTAATCAACCGAATAACGGATACACTAAGCGAGGAACCTGCGTCATCAATCGTGCGAGTGACGCTTCCAACTTTCTCAGAAGTGCGCACTGTGTTCCCTCAGCAAATGCACATGCATGTGCATTTGCACACACTTCACTTCACGCAAAGTTTTACGTACGTGCGTATGTATTTCAAGTGCGCAAATTCACGTTTTCCGTGAATATGGACATTCCTGGGGCTAGATTTTGAACTTTTCGCTATCCCGTAACGCTTGCTAAACGCTCGTGCTCCCCGGTTGACAGCCAACGCGCGTGACGGAATGAGCGCGCAAATTTTGAAAAATAGCTATAACGATCGCTATGTGCACATCAACATTGAGCCCCTGGCCGTTTACAGTCTCCCGTTTCCCACATTTGGTCAGAGGGAGGGGGGATGTGGTTATTGAAAAAAAAAAAGAAAAACAAGGAAAGGTTAGTCAGGCAAAGACCGACTTGCTATTGCTTTCATAAATATTGGCGGTGCAAACACGGAATGCAAAAAGGTATTCACATTTCACGTACTACATGGAGTCATACACTTCACATCGGACGACTGTAGTCCGGCTCACCTTTCTTCTCATATAACACATACTATAAGTATATTCCTCCCCTGGTTCAACTTTGGACGACGGTGGAACGCAGCATTTTTAGCATTCTGTTCCAGTCGAGCTTCAAACGTTTTACCCGTCGTCGTAAACAACAAGAAAATAATGAGCAGAATAAAAAGGAAGAAAAGTAGTATATCGTCGCTGACA